>NC_092696.1:1454788-1644775 GCF_964275005.1 Diadema setosum
GTGAGAAGAGAGAGTGTGTGGAGAGAGAGAGAGGGAGATAGAGAGAGGGAGAAAGGGAGAGAGAGAAAGGAAAAGAGAGAGAGAGAGACGGGGAGAGAGAAAGGTAGGTAGAAATGATTCAAAACTTAATTGAGACCTGAAATAAATTTCCGAATTACATATCGTTAATTATTACGCTGAGAATAATACATTAAAATAGAACACTAATTCGTTAACACTATAATTCAAATTACAATAACATTAATAAGAGGAATATATATGCAACCATTTATCATGAAATGTCGTTAGAAATATGAATAAAATTTGTGACTAATGAAGAATAAACATCCATCCCGCGTTTATAAATCAGATTATACTTTATTAAAAATACATCACAGTACCACATCGTCGCTGGGGCGACCAGACCTTGTATCTCAAATTTTGGTATAAATGACTTTCTCAGACTATTGGTCAGACAATTAGTCAAGCGACGTCCCGTTCAAGTTTCAGCTGCCCCAACCCCAAAATAAGGTCACCATGGCATGCCAAAGGAAAAAACAAAACAAAAAAAAAATCCCACTGTATGTGGGTGCCTCGGCCACCATGACCCCTTTCCCAAACATTTGACATTGCAAATACAAAATTAATAGTACGTAATCTGATCCTGCCATCCCAATGACGACATACTGATTAATACATAATTCATTTTGAAAATGATTTCATTGGTGATTGTGATTTTTAGAATGCTTGATAATAATTCTAGAGACTTACAAAAAAAAAAAAGATTAGAGCCTCTTCAACTCACGCGAAATCAAATTCATATCACATTTTAGTCATTTTATATAATGCACGTAATGCCCGTCTAGGTTGTAGAACATAGTATGCAACTGGAGAAAAGAGAGAGAGAGAGAGAGAGAGAGAGAGAGATATAAAAAGAAAGTGAGGGGGTGAGTGAGGGGGGGGGAGGGGGGAGAGAGAAAGGTTTAGAAAAGTTGCAAAAAGGAGATGTATTCAGGATATACAAAAACATATTACGAACTGAAACAAACAAGCTTCAGCTTAATTTTAAATTCAAGGTAAAACATCATCAGAAATTATCACACTGTCTGGTATACAATAACCGAAAGATATATTTTACATAATATAATGATATTTTGTCTTCACATTGTGTTATATTGAAAATTTTATCACATTATGGTAATTGTAAAATAAAAATCATACGAAATTCTTTTAGTATTCAACCTTACCAACATGCAACTTATCAATCTGAAAACATATTCAAATGTCTCTGAATTATATACCTTTGGTGTGAGTTATAATGTGAACACAGAACAATAATAAAATTACCTGTACAATACAAGTACCACTTGAAAAACTTTAAACAACCAGAATCTCAAGCTGAGTTTTGAATATTTGTTAAATAAGTCATTTACACTGCTCCTGTAACATTCAGTCGTGCACTTGATCTCCCTGAGTTTGTTGCTATGACTAACGGCTCTGTAGCTGCTCTGTGTTGGCAGGAACCAGTCTGGAAACCTCGCATTGAGTGAGGCAGCGAACATCAGACACAACTGATCTCTTCTATCACAGAGTGAAGTGATGTTGCGCATCACACAGACCTCCTTAAATGATTAGTACCTATTACCCAAGATTTACGGAGCGCTCTTTTTTAAACCATTTCGATGGCGTTACTTTGTTTATTAGTATTGTTTTAGATGAATACCACACTTGTACGCAATACTCTAGGACTGGTCTGATGTAGCTAGTGAAGATGGTTAGTAGGTCTTCAGATGGCGCCCTGTATCGTTTCATGACGTGGAGTACGTAGAGCTTCCTTGCAGCTCGCTTGACAATGTCGTTGACATGCAAATCCTAACGAAGATTGCTTTTAATAGGAAACCCAAGGAGCTTGACCTTGTTTCTTATTTTCTTTTAATACATTATCGTTCAGCTTAAGCTTGAGGGGAGGGAGTGGTGCTTTGGTGAACGACACGCATCACTTTACATTTCGAAGGGTTGAGTTTCATCTCCGCTTTGGCACACCACCTACTGAGTTCCGTGAGTATGTCCGGGACTTTTTTTTTTTGACGGCACAGATTGGGGACCCTAACCCTAACCCTAACCCTAACCCTAACCCTAACCCTAACCCTAACCCTAACCCTAATCCTAACCATAACACTAACCCTCAAACCCTAACCCTAACCATAACCCTAAACCCTAACCCTAACCCAACGTGTTTCCCATAGGTTTAATACCCGCCATGCCCCAATCATTCTGTGCCGTCTAAAAAAAAAAAAAAAAAAAAAAAAAAAAAACGCGTCCGGGTCTACCCTTGCAGAATTGATTTTCCTATTCAGAGCAATGGTCATGTCATCTACGTATTTCCAGCGCTCTACTAGAGGTGTCTCCTGGAGTGCATCGTTGATCATTGCGAGGAATACATGTATAAGACATGTTTCAGGCTTCCATCTTTGTCTTGGTTAATGTTGGTTTCTTCGATAATAACCTATTATGAAGAGCTTGCTTCCAAAAGCGCTAAATCCATTGAAAATGATAGATTTATATCTTTGGAAGCAAGCTCTTCATTTGTTAAGCTATTCATTCTTGCCATTTTAATATGATCATAATGTTATCACTTTTTTCTATTAATATTTTGATTCGTCCCCATCTGCAGATTCAAGATCTGCACTTGATTTTTGATGACAGCATTCAGGACGATTCCCACTATCAATTCTCAATGGGAGAGGACTTGGCCAAATGGGTGTTTGCTATGCCACGTCTTTCGAGTTTCAGTCTGAATTGTCCCTACCTGCCCGATACTTTCCTCTCAACAGCCGTCACCTCAGCATCATTCTGTCAGGTTTGTAATATTCTACTGTGCATATGTAATGTGTCATTTGCTGTTGGAAGCGTAGTATGCTTCCAACATGTAGACTACCAAGTGTGGATAAGGACTTTTGAAGCCCTTATCCTCGCTCGGTAGTTTATATTGTAATTCATAAATCATTTTAAACGTTACGTTGATTATATCTAATGACTTAAACTGTCCATTTTATGCAGTTTACACTATTGCCTAATTTGATTCCATTTGATTTTGATCATGTTTTTTCTTATTTCTTTCGCATGTTTTTTTTTTTTTAAGATGCCGTTTTGTGTGTTTGTAGAGCTGCATTTTCCGAAGTTTCTATTGTCTACATATAGCCACAATCAAGCGTGAAACACCAAAATGCATCTTCTTTGGAATGATTTCCATCGTCATATTTTGGTACAACTCATTATAGGCGGAAAAGACTTTTGAATTGGAAATGTCTTGTGGCCATTGAGTAGGCCTACCTCCATTTCACAAAGTCTTGTGACTCTTATAGCAGAAACCCTCTGGAGTTACTAAAGTGATTGTCCGTTACTAATGTGACAATGCTGGTAATGATATAACACCCAAACGTGTGCCAGTTAACACTTGTTTTGTTCTAGGGATTGTCATTTGTAATGAGAAAAAAAACAAACAGTGTTCTACAGACTTACCACACATACACTGCTTCCTCTTCAGTAGCTTATGATAATAAAATACATTTATGACGCGCTGTAGCTATCATGACTGATACTCTCGGCTCATGAGAGCCTGTAAGATTCAACACGTGTTGGGTACACATGAGCAGCTAATTAATAGTACAACCCTTCAAATCCAATCCATGTCAAATATTACATAAAATGAACAAAAACTACTATTGCCATTGCTTTCAAATTTCCGTATTTGAAGAAAAGGGATTACGTCTTCCGAAATACTAAGAGCAGACAGTCAGCATTGCTGAGCAAAACAATTCACTTTTCTTCTTGTTTTTCATGTGCGAGTCATACGATATAGTAATCATAATTAATGTAAGGTATTTCAGCTTATCTCTACTCTAAAATGGATACAGAAACATGAGCATACAGTGAAATAGGCTGGTATACATCGAATGACGTCATTTCCCACCAGAGCTACTCATTATTCCTAGGTTTTTGACCTTCATTTGTCTTGTTCGTGGCTTGAAGGTCAAATTATCAGGGCCATTTTAAATGGATGCAAGCCTACCATAGTTTGAACAACTGAGATTCACAATAGGTTATTAGGGGGACAAAAATGTTAGATTTTAAGGTTTCAGTTTCTCGAATGAAAAATCACCGCCAAAGAAAAAAAAAGAAGAAAACAAAACAAAAAACCTACAACAACAACAACAACAACAACAACAAAACGATAAAGTGTCGAGCCCTGTAGTATGTATAATTATGTGACCCGCTACAACAAAAGGAATCCTAAAATCGCTGACGGGTGAGACAAGAAAATGGAGTTTGAAGGCAGATCATCAAAATCCGTCAAAACGCTCGGATTTCTGTGTTTGACCTAATTTTTTAGTCTATTATATGTTCTATCATCTATCTATCTATCGAAATCTCGAAGCTAAATGATCAATGGAAAGACAAGAAAATAGCGTGTTTTTTTTTTTCTGGGCCATGGTTTTCCGTTTTTCAACGGAACAGAAACGTGTCCGAAGATTTGGATTTTATAGCGCTGCAGCTTGACTCCGCCCCTAGCAACGAGGAAGTGACCTCATTGGTCAGTGTGGCATCTTGGTTACTGATTGGTCGTGCGTCGGCAACTTGAAAACTTTAAACAGCCAATCTAAAGCTGAGTTAAGAATCATTGTCAAATCAGTCATTGCATTGTATAGTTAGCGTTTACTCCTGCACTTGCTATGTCTTAGGGTTTTGTAGCTGCTCTGGTTCGGTTGAAACCAGTCTGGAAATCTTGCATAGAGTGAGTCACCGAATTTCCGACGGTCTACTAGAGGTGTCTACTGGAGTACATCGTCGATCATTGCGAAAAATACATGTATAAGACATGTTTCAGGCTTCCACCTTTGTCTTGGTTAATGTTGGTTTCTTTGATATTATGAAGAGCTTGCTTCCAAAAGGCGCTAAATCCATTGAAAAATGATAGATTTATCTCTTTTGAAGCAAGCTCTTCATTATTAAGTTATTCATTCTTGCCATTTTGACATGATTATATTATATCGCTTTTTTTTCTATTGAATCATCCCCCTATGCAGATTCAAGATCTGCACTTGATATTTGGCAGAATTCAAGACGATTCACAGTATCAGTCCTCGATTGGAGATGACTTGGCCAAATGGGTGTTTGCTATGCCACGTCTTTCGAGTTTCAGTCTGAAATGTCCCTACCTGCCCGATACTTTCCTTTCAACAGCCGTCACCTCTGCATCATCATGCCAGGTATGTAATCTTTTACTGTGCATTATGTAATGTGTCATTTGCTGTTGGAAGTGTGGTAGGCTTCAAACATGTAGATTACAACGGTAACTGAGGGAGTGAAACTTAACTCAACTTAATTTGTGGACAGCCTAACTTGATAACCATTTGAGGCATGCTAATGAAACTTTACATGATATGTGTATGAGTGGACGAAGTTTTGCCTGTCAACTTTTGCTCATGGTTAAAGGTCAAAGGTCAGGGTCAAAGTCTTAGAAATAAACTTTTCTCCAGTATCTATACAACGCTTGAATGTATTTTCTTAGACTTACTGTTTACATGTATTACCAGGGACCATGATGTTAAAGGTGGAAATTCAAGTGAAAATATATATATTTTTTCTCCATACTTAAGAAATGGCTCATGAAACCTAGTATATATATGCAAATAGACCAATTCGGGTTCGTTGAGGGCAGCAGACAAGTTGCGGTTACAGGGTGCAGCCATTAAGTCTAGCTGCGGTGTCCTACCCCCCATCCGCCCACCCCCAGGGCAGCAGACACAGCTGAGCAGATAACACTGCACACGCGCGCTGCATTGCGACTATTCGTGCGCGTGCATCGGGGGGGGGGGGCAGGCGTGAACACCGCAATAATGGCGCTGCCCATGCTGATAGAGGGCCACAATACACAAAACGCCACTTAGAACCGGTCTACTGCCTGTCAATGATTTTCTGGGGAATTTTGATGTCATGGAGTCAAAAGTCAGGTATCTAAGATTAAAATGCTGAACATACTCCCAACAAGATGATTTCAAAACAAATTTAGCCATCCAATTAAATTGTAATGTCAGTTCAATGTACTGAGTGGCCGGCATTTATACAAGCTTGTTTTTTTTTTTTTTTTTCAAAGTAGGTCCTTCTTTTCCATTAACGCAATTATTTTAAATAGTTATTAGTTTCATTTATAGTATGCATTTTTTGTAATACATTGAACGTTTTTAATTTGTTTAACAACAAACATATTTTTTAAATAAAATTTCATTTCATTGAAAAAAAAAATGAAACAAAAATGGGACCTAGGTCAAGGACAGTAAACTCTCAAAACATTCATGACAGTCTTGTCATGTCCTTTCATTTCATTTTTTTTTCTTTTTGCTTGTCAATTACCGTCTAAAATTGCCAAGATGTTATCTAAACCTATTCGTAGAACCATGTGATATGGCGGAGGCATACCAGTCGCCATAGCGCCTTTTCTAGTTTTTTTCCTTTGTTTTCATTACTTTTTTTTTTTACTTTTACAGATCAGCGAACTTTCCTTGGAATCTTTCGAACAGTACTCCAACTTAGTCTCAGAGTCAGGAGCAGCACACTTGGCTGAAATTCTGTGTCGTCTGCCCAATCTTACACGTGCCAATCTTAACCGGGTTAAACTGCCAAGGACATTCTTCACGACAATTTCCTCACAGGCTTCTCGCTGTAAAGTAAGAATCAGTTATAGAAATTTGCTCATCATTTGTTCAAGATGAGGAAGGGGGGGGGAGGGGAGGGGAGGGGAGGGGAGTTTATAACCACCTTATTAAAAGGGTGATATTCCAATTTAATGCAGAAAGTAAAGCCGTTGCAAGGGCAATGATGTTTTCAGATAATATTTTGTTTTGCACAAGGATAAGATTATCATTTATCACACAAGGAAATTCAAAATAAAAACATCATAATTATTTGAAGCATCACCATTATAAATCATGTTAATGTTTATCATTTCCCACCCGACAATAATAAAATTCAGATGACAAGCCCTAAACTATAGAGGTTAACTTCGACGTGCGTCAACACTACGAGGTTAAATACCTGCCCCTTTGAGTGCGCTGATTTTTGTGTCCACACCTTGCTTAACTACGAGTGGGGACCCCCGGGGCTCGTGGTTAGAGCGCTAACCGTAAGATTTCTCGTGGCTCTTAACATCGAGCTAACCTCGAGGTTAGCTAACTACGAGTGCGTCTTCACGGTCCCTAACTACAAGCTTAACATCGAGGTTTCCTATCCTCGAGGTTAAGGATTGTCGTCTGAACGTAACCAATGTAGCCGTACATTGTACCAGGACTTTTGACAGGAAAACTTTTAAAATGACAAATGATATTTTCTGCAGTGGAGGTGGTTGCGCCATTCCTTATTAACAAGGAAACCCAACCAGTATGATACAAGCTATGTTGCTATGAATCCATTTCTTTCAGGGAAATAAGAATTGGTAAATAGTGATAACGATGTGTCCTTTTGATTATCTTCATCATGTTACAGGTGGAGTCCATCACCATCAATGACAAGCCATTAAGATCTTTCCTGAGTGATAATCAAGGAGGCATACAGGTATAATATTTTGGTATTACTTTTTTCTTTTTCTCACTCTATTGTTTTCTCAATTACGAGATTATTAATAATCATATATGTGATATTCATGAAGTGTAGTTATTGGTGGCCTAGCATTACCTTAGTGGGACATCTGGGTGGAAGCAGAGAAAAAGTCACAAGAAGAACAGCGAAGAGATTTACTATAGGAAGTTCTTTCAAGAGTTTGACGTCTTATCTTAATCCAGTTCAATCTTATTCAGCAGTACGTAATGGTGAACAATGAGGAGAAACAAGAGGGAGGTAGAATTAATCTGCTGCGAAGAATGTAGAATCAAGTTAAAGGACATCAGCAATTTGTTTTACACCATGATCTCATACGATAGGGTCTTTTAGTAGTATCACATGTTGATACATAGATATTTTATTCCGAGGTAATGTCGGTAATTTTAGCGACAAAAAACAAAAACAAACGAACAACAACAACAAACAAACCAAAACAAAACAAACAAAAACCACCTGAACTTAAAGAAATGCTTTGAATTCCAACATGATAAGTAATTTGATATGAAGTGAAATAAAAAAAATCCACATTAGGGGTTTGGGTGTGAAAAATGTCTCAAAAGTAGGCCTAATGCTTGATGATTTGTTTTTAACCACTCATCTCTGTTTTCGGGTAAGACCTAGGCATTGCAGGCTATCGGGAAGTATTGATACCAATGCGCCTTCCATGTCGTCGCGCAAACAATTCACCCTTCGCGAGCTTGCGGCGTACGTTGCTGCCTGGACATGGTGAAGAAAGATGAAGTTAGTCATCTAATGTCTGAGGTGCTGTCAGATTCCCGCAAACGAGGATACTAACTTTAATATTAGAATTTGTAGGCAGCATACGTCGTCAAGGATCAATTGTTTCCAGCGACATGTATGCAACATCGCATATTCGAGTAAAATGCAGTGCGTAAGTGCGCTGGCGATAAACTTGTTCGGATGTTTCCGCAATACTTTCTATTGAATGAACACCAATGACAAGGATGAAGGCCCGTTTACACCGAGCACGGTACTGGCGACGGGCCGGGTTTTTGCAATGGTGTACCAAAAAAGGAACTATGTCTGTTTCTGTTCTCCGTGCCGGATTTGGTACCGGGTCTATATAAAAAATAAAACCTTATCGACCCGGTTCGAGCCATGGAGACCCGCACTGACCCTCATCGTAACCCGTGTCAATTCCTGATGGGGCTACGATACGGCGGTGAAAATTCTTTGGTCATGTTCAAAATTTTCTCACGGATTTCAATGCAGCATTGATATCCGAATTGATCCGGTTCGAACCGCATTGACTGGCATCGACCCACTGCAACCCGCAGCGTAAAACCGCATGGACCCTTGCCGTATATCGCATTGCCTTGATGCAACGGATGACAATGTTTACATCCGGGTCGGTCGTTACGGGTTGAAGCGGGTTGACACCCTGGTCAATAGGGGTCGAAAAGGATTCAGTAAAGGCTTTAAAGCGGATTTTTATACGGTTCGATATTGGTCTCTATGGCTCGAACCGGGTCGATACGATTTTAATCCCTTATGGACCTGGTTCAAAATCCGGCCATGTGTGACTGTAGCATAAATTACCCTCCATTCCGGGACTAATCCAGCTCATTTTACTCGGATCAAATCCATTCTGTGACCCGGCCATGTGTGACTCTAGCATAAGGGTTCGTTAACCGCGCGTTGTATACCTTTATGCAACGGCCCGGCTTAAAACCCACATAATGTGGCTGATTAGAATTTGCTTTAACGAAAAAAAAAAAGAAGAGAAAAATGTGTCATTTAGGTTGATCGAAAAATGTTCTATGTTTCCCTTTAATTGAAGACTAATCCTTTCTCTTCCTAATGTCAAAATTTTGCGGCTCATAACGAAACTGAAATAGAGGTATTAAAAGTTTTATTGGACCATTATTTTCCTTTTTTGGACAGGCTGCAGCTTTTAGTGGGAAATTGATACTTCTGCACAGTTCGCCTATGTGACTCTGTATCACAATCCTCTTTTCTTCCTTTTCTATGTAAACTTTCCTTTCTAACGCTTTCTTATGTAATAAAGGGAGTGTCTAGTACTGGTTGAGGTGGGGGTTCAGGTTTATTGCATTCCTATAGTGAGATAAGGAGAAAAATCTTATGAAATATGAAACAGCATTTAATTTTAAGAAGGCTTCAATGTTTGTTGATGAAAATTGGTTTCAAATGGCTGAGATATCCAAAAAAAAGTGATATTGATAAAAGGCGCAGGCCACGCATTTAATTAGAATCTCTTTGTTTCACCTTGTTTTTTGATATCTCAGCCATTTCAAAACCCATTTTCATCAAATAAACTTTTGATACCCTTTAGAAGTACATGCTCTTTGACATCTCATAGAGTGGTTTCCGAATATTTCGCAAAACGTTAAAGCTAGATCCTCACCTCAACCAGAACTGTACACGCCCTTTAAGGGGTTGAGGTGGTTCAACTTTGGCAAGGTATATATAATTTTAAAGCTTATTTCTGACTCTGTTATTGTAAAGATGGGGAAATTCGATTGTGGCCTACTTTTGTAAGATTTCGAACTGGCAGTCTTTCATTTGGATTAGACGAACATTAACCAGTCCTCTACTACCCGTCATTCTATTCAATCTCCTCTCACTCTCCAACAGACACCCAATGATGACAGCAGCTCAAAAGACGAGAGCAGCCAAGAATCAGACCAAGGTTCTGGGCAAGAAAAGTTACCAGCTCCGGACGAATGTGAAACAAACAGCTAAATGGAAGTATGTGACTATTCGAGGAGTTGGTTTCTTGAAAGGACCAGGACAGCAAAGGAAGAAGGACATGCAAGAGGAAGAAGGGAACAAGCAAGAGAACGATATCAAGGCAGGAGAGGGGAAGAAACCAAGCCTAAACGTCATAAGAAGAAGAGACAAAAGCTCTTTGGAGAATCTTCTTCTTACTTGTGGTCTTTCTAATAATTATGTCGTCTCATGTCCTCTGCGGTCAGCCAGGACCTGGCAGCACGGGTGAGACTGTCGAAAGGAATCCATCCACCTGCCATTCGATGAAGTGTGCAATCTTCAACCAGGCGGTCTGCCGTGGTCTGTACATGGAGATACTACTAGTATTAGAGTAGCTCCATGGTCTGTCTTTGAAACCAAGCCCGAATGAGGGGTGGGGGCTATAGAAAATGACACCATGAACGAAAAGAGGCCCCGAAGAAGAAAGATATTGAACCAAGATTAATGGGAAAACAAAGCGCAGAAGGACAGGAATGTCTACGACGACAGGAGGGGATAAGACATGGACTGAATGAGAACAAAATGTATTAAAAGAAACCACGCACTTGACAACCCCGCTTCAGGTTTCATAGAGCCGCAGCCGATCTAAAACATTAACATCAGAAATGTGAGTGTGACAGCTCTATGGACTTGATGAGTAACGTATTCCTATATAACGCTGAAAGTTCAAAAATGAACAAGCCAAAAATGTTCGCTTTAGCAATTTGTTTAGTTGATACCAGCTGTAGACACTTCTACCACATTGTGACAGCATGCACCTTCTTGAGATATTATCATGGCTGAAAGCCATACTTGTTGACCAGCGTTGTTTAAACATCTCTTTTTCAAACGTTTTCTCAACCTGACCTTTGCAATCATTTTGTATTTGAGTCGAAAATAATGATTTACGGTCTTTTCATCGCAGGATACAGCTAGCAAGAGTGCAATTTCATACTGAAAAAAAAAAACAAAACATTACGCACACTCTGAGTGAGTACCGAGTATGATCAGCCATTTCTTTGTTTTATTCTTTCAGCTCATGTAAGAAAAATTGATCTCATATTTCATAAATACGTCATTACCTATAGTATCTTGCTTTTAATTGTTTGTGTAGTTTATGTAAATGGTCTCAGTGATTGTATATATCGTGTAAATAGCAATGGATATCGATTTAACTGTGTATCAGAGCATCTGTAATATACTTTTACTGTACATAGTCTTTTATGACCTATTTTTGTAATTGCTCTTTGGTTGATGTACAGAATATATTTATTTTTATATGTTCAATTAATAATGAGATGATAATACTTTGTATGGACCCCATGGACGACCAGATTTGGCATGCGGACAAAGGTGAATATCCATCCCGTGTTTTTTAAATGTATTTCTATCGAAATTCAGTTCTATACTTCTATACGACACATACACAGACAGATAAACAAACACACAGAGTGAGACACACATACACACATACGACAACGTTCTTAATTATTACATTGTGAAGAACAGCAGTTTGTTTGGATGAAGAGCTCTATGCACTGCCAGTAGATTTACTACGATAAACACTGCCATTGCACTGAAGGACCCCCTACATACGCACGTATAGCAACATTAACATTAATTTTATACTGCCCTTACTCCATCGCAAAACGTTTTAGATTAACTCTAAGAAATCTTATTACGAAATATGTCATTGCGATGCAAATATTCTTCCAAAGCTGTACGGAAGTTATTACAAAATTATTTCATGATTGACTCTTCATGTTTTGTTTTGGTTTTTTTTTTTTTTTTTTGATTTTGTGCAGTATTGTAACTTCAACTGAAAAGAGATATTCGAATTAATGTTGATGAGAGTGATTTTGGGTTAACAAAAGAAAGAAAAAAAAAACTTGTAATACTCGCCGGAGATGTTGAAGAACGAGGGCATAACACCACGATGATGTATTATATTGCACATACATAGAAGCTTCGGCACAATAACAGTCTGCCACATCGAACCTCTAGTCATACCAGACAAAAGTCTTTCACTGACATCCAGAAAAATAGGCCCATTCGTATAATAACAACTAAAAAAAAAAAAGTAGATTAGATATTTGTTCTGGTTTGCTTGTTACCATTGTCACTTTTATAGACAATGTAAAAAAAAATGTATGATGAATGGAATGATATTTTTTTTTTTTGCAAGACAGTTTGAAATAGAGCTGTATAAGCATGAAAAATATAACATTATTGCTGCTTAGACCGTCTTTCGATATGTAAGACTAATGTGTTTTCAGAAGGTGGACATTGTTCTGGTGAGACAAAGTCGCATTACATTGTGACAGTTTTACCTCACAGCTCTTAGATACCGCATCAATACGGTGACATTGCCACCTTTGTATACTTCATGTTGTAATGATTTTCGAACATCTGATCTATTCCGCGTTAAATTACACTAATGATAGAGTTGAGTGGACACCCTTTCTGTTTTTGAAGGTCACAAGGATGACTTCCATTTCAATGTGGCTCCGATTTAGCTTCGGGGTTGGGCTCATTCCTTTGATAGTGGATTAACACCCCTATATAGGACTGCAAATTCAATTCGAATCTTATCAATCTGATCAAGTCAACATGATCCTTCTCGATCAGTCTTGTAGAAACAACTCAACTCTGTTTCATGTGTTTTCTCCAGCTTTTTTTTTTCGTCCCTCTTTCTAATGTTTTGTTTTCAAATACTTTGTATTTGAGTCGAAAATATTGATTTATGGGCTTTAGGACACAGATAGCAAGAGTACATGTATACTAAAAAAGGTAACAATACGCACATACTGAGTGAGTAGCGAGTATAGAAAGCTATTTCTTTGTTTTAGTATTAACATTTTCAAGTTTTTATATAGGAAAAATTGGTATCATGATTCATAAACATGTCATTAACTACATGCATGCTGTTTTGGATTGTTTGTGTAGTTTATGTAAATGGTGTCAGTGACAATTATGATATGGATATTCATATGCATACAATCATGTTATAATAACGTTATATTTTTCATGCTTATACATCAGATTTATTTAGTTACAACGTCGGCATATTTATGTATAAATTTTCTGCCAAGGAGTTACCGGATGTTTTCTCTCGCATGTTCAGGAAAAAACTATTTGATTCATAATTATCCTACCCGCCAAAGTGACGCATTTCACCTTACACGTACTCGAACAATTTTCGCTAAAAAAACGATAACGTATACGGGCCCTAGATATTGGAATGACCTCTCCCCCGAAATAACAAGCTGCTTGTCTTTATATTCCTTTAAACGCAAATTAAAAGAGTCTTTATTGAGTGCATATCTTGCAGAAACTGAATAATTGTAATGTCTTATGTAACATTGTGGTATGTTATTGTCCGATCAAAAATTCTTGTCAACACGCTGCAGATTCCATTTTGGGTCTTGCTGTCAGGCTCTCCGAATTCATCATTATCAATTCCACATTCTACTTCGTTTCCCTCTCTTCCTCTTTACCTCTTTCTCTCTCTAACTTTCTATACAAAGCTTGACGGCGGACACCAAATGGCTTGATAGCTGTACATGTTACTTCTTGTGTCTTACTGATCACTGTCTTACTGGCGATAGCTTTAATGCAACAACAGTTTATAGTGTATATACCAAAGTAGGCTTTATGATTATGCAAATCATGTTGTACTCCTGAAACCAATAATAGCTCGGTCACAGTAATAGTTCACATTTTAGTTTTTTTTTTTTCCTTATTTGGCACCCGTACATCATCTGGTCTTATCTACTTATCCGTTCTCCGTTTCTTTTTTCACAAACACTGATTAATCGGGGCTTACAGCCAAACAAGCTTGCTTTTAAGTAGGTCCCGCCATACTTTTCTTTGATCAACCCCATCTCGATTTCGAATTTGACCAGTTATTACATATAATTACTGTGTTATCACCATGTATATTGTTGTGTTTTGCACATTGTTTACAAGGTGAAAGAACTTGTTTGATTTCTGATATAATGTCCATAAATGAGAAGTATGGAAATAAAATGAATTGAAATTGAATAGAATTGAATTGGATATCGCTTTGATTATGGATTGTATGAGAGCATCTGTAATATACTTCTCATATTAGGGACTCATGTCTTATAGTCTTTTATGACATATTTCTGTAATTGCTCTTACTTTGGTTCATGTACAGTATATTTTGAATTTCATATGTTGAATTATAGTAATGCCGTGATTATATCGTGTATAGACCACATGGACGACCAGATTTGTTATGCTGTCAAAGGTGAATATCGGCAATTCATCCGTTTTTTTTTATTTCTATCAAAATTAATTTCTATATTTCTACACGTCACAGACATAGATAGACAGACAGACACACACAGAGACACACACACACACGCACAACGTTCTTAACTATTACATTGTGAAGAATAGCAACTTGTTTGAATGAAGACCAATATGCACTGCCAGTACACTTACTACGAAAAACATTGCTGTCCCCGAACAGGGGCGGATCTAGCTTTATATAAAGGGGGGTGGGGTGGGGGCGGTATGCGAGGGAGTGTAGCGACCGAAGCCGAGCGAGCGGAGCGAGTGAGGGGGGGGGGAGGTTGTGGGAGGGGGGTGTCCCCCCTCCCACAGTAGGGAGAATTTTTGAAAATCTGTGTGTGAAAATGGCGTTTTCTTGCATCTAAAACACCACTATTTTTGGTATAGAGGTCATTGCCAAATTAACCCCCCCCCCCTCCATGAAAATTAGAAAAAGATAAGATTTTAAAAAAATGGTCCCCGGATTTTTTTTTTTTTTTTTTTGTTTGGTGGGGGGGGGGGGGGTGCAACCCCCCAACCCCTCTCTACATCCGCTTCTGCCGAATACAGTATGTACACACGTAACTATGTAAACATGTATCCTGTACTCACTCCATCCTAAAACTTTTTTGTAGATTAAGTCTAAGAATCTCTTTTATGAAATATGTAAGTGCGATGCCAATATTACTTCAAAGTTGTATGAAAGGTATTACAGACTTAATTCATTATTGACTGGATTATTTGTTTTTGACGTTATTCGTGGTGGTATTGTACAGTATTGAGACTTCAACTGAAAAGAGGTACATTGTATTCGAATTTTTGTTGAAAGGAGGAATTTTGTGTTAAAAATGAAAGAAAAAATAAACTTGTAATACTCGCTGGAGACGTTGAAGAACGAGGGCAGAACACAACGATAACATATATCACATTGCTCATTAATGGATCTTTGGAACAACATTTATTTTGCACATATAGGACCGGGAATATATCTCACTGTCTACGTTCTAGTCATACCCGACTATAGTTCTCTAATGACACTCGGACAAATATTCGTACAATAATAATAATAATGATAATGATAATGATGATTATAAGAAAAAAAATCGAACAAATAATTGTTATAAGCGTGGTATGATAAATTTCGTTGCAAGAAAGACATATTGACGGTTTCAGGCAGTTTGAAATAGAGGTGCATGTGCATGAAAAAAATATGATAACGTTATTGCTGCTTCAGACTGTCTTTCGATATGAAGTGCTACCGTGTGTTCAGAAGGTGCACATTATTGTGGTGAGACAAATTTTCTTTAAAATGTGACAATTTTACCTCACAGCTCTAAGATACCGCATTAGTACTGTGGCATTATCGCCTTTTGTTTATTATAATTCATGATGTAATGATTTTTGAACATCTTATCTATCCCGCGTTAATATACACTACTGATACAATTGAGTGGACACTTTCTGTTTCTTGAAGGTCACAGAAATGCATTCCACTTTGATAGTTTCTAGTCCAGCTTCGGGGATGGGCTCACTCATTTGAAAGAGGATTTACACTCCTACAGGAGAGCAAATGCAATTCAAATCTACTCAATCCGATCGAATCAACACGATCTGCTCGACATTACTCACAACTATTAAAAGCCTATAAAAAGTATGAAATGTATTCAAACCTGATGCAATTCACTACGTACATGGGGGAGGAGGATTCCATCTCAATAAGTAAGTTCAGACGGGTTTTGAATAATATTCAATAATGTTTGCCTTTGTCATCCTTCAGCAATAATCTAGCGATTGTTTGTTTACCTCTGGTTTTAATTTTCTGTGAATAGAATCGCAGTCTTATCATTTTCTGAGCTCGTCCCCTTCATTCATGTACGGAACTTAATGCTGCATGCTATCTCGGATTAATTTATGTTTCATGTAAGCCTCGTCAGCTACGGGGGTTAAAGAAAAAGATATAGACGTATTTTCGTGTGTGTGTGTGTGTGTGTGTGTGTGTGTGTGTGTGTGTCTGTGCTTATTAAGGACAAACATTGTGAAAGATCAATAGAAATATAGTGGGAGGTGCATGATATAGGCTGTCAACAACAACAACAAACACCATTACGTTCTGTACAACAAAGTTAAATTTTAGATTCCAAAATTAACATCTCTATATTTGTTCCTACACCATATCTAATTGGCTATTAAAACAAACAAACAAACAAACAAACAAACAAACAAACAAACAAACAAACAAACAACAACCACAACAACAACAACAACAACAACAACAACCAAAAACGAAAAGTAAACCGCTGGTCCTGAGGGTTTCATTACAGCGGGAGTTGCCTGCACAGATTTTCATTCGTTTTGCTAGTGAAGCTTTGATATTATAACCAGCGGCAGCTAAATCACGTTGCTTTCTGTGTGGCAGATATACTCAAGCAAGGGAGGTGAGAGGACCCTGGTTAAAATAACTACTGTTGTAATTATCCGTTGTGAGGAGAGAAACTATCATGTGCTAAGGTGCATATTTGGTGCCATGAATTGTAACAGTCTGCTCATAACCTAACCTGCATACTGATGCTTTTCTTAGGTCTTATACAATGTATAGACTAGTGATTTTTGATGCCTGAATACTCTGTATTGTATACACACATATCTTTACACAGCACACACAAACATAAAGATATACATGTACAATGTACTTCAGCATTTTTTTATGTCAGGAAACAATGTAACATGCAACTCCAAGGCTGTCCCCTGGAATAAGGAGACACAAATTACAGACAAAATATGTAACAGACTTGTGTCACACTATCATGAATTATGTCACCAAATAAATTATCTAAACATACTGTTTGTGTACAAAATATAGTACTCATAAATTAATGACATAACCGTGGAATATGAAAATTGGGTTTTGAGTTTTCGTCACCCCAGGACCTCTGTTTTGAAGTAATCTATTGCTTTCAAAATTGAAATGGGATAATTGTACATGATCAGGGTTACTAGTAACCTCTAAAGTCCCTTTATTCCAAATCAAATAATTGCAGTTTAAAGGGATTTTACAGTACTGGCTGAAGTGGGATTTCATGTTCTGAACATTCCTAAGTGAGATAATGAGCATCCCTCTCATTGAATATGAAAGAGCATGTAATTTTAAGAAGGGTTTATTTGATGAAAATTGGTTTTGAAATGGGTGAAATATTCAAGAAAGTGATAATAATGAAAGACGACAACCCACGCCTTTGATGAGGATTGCTTTTTTTTTTCACCTTGTTTTGGGATATCTCAGCCATTTCAAAACCGATTTTCATCGAATAAACTTACCTCTTAGACATCTCCTAGAGTTGTTTCTGAATATCTCGCAAAACGTTAAAAGCTAAATCCGCACCTAAACCAGAACTGTACACACCCTTTAAGTTGAACAATTTTCTCTCATTCACCTCTCTCCCTCTTACTATATTATTCTTTAATTATCCCTCCAGTCAATTCCGATTTTCGTCTCTTTCCTTCTTCTTGGCTGTCTGCCCCTCCCACTCTACCTCTGTTTCTTTTCTCTTTCTTCTCTCTCATGTCTCTGCTATACTCCCTTCCTCTTCCTCTCCCTTCCTCTCACCTCACTTCGCCTTTTCCCGGTGTTTCCATTCTCTGTCTTCCTTATACATTTCATTCAATCATTGTTCATAGCTTTTATAAACTACATTTCGTCTTTCTTATCTAAAAAGATAACCCATTCTCATAATGATTATAGTAATTACATGCTTGTAGGCATATTATATATGATATTTATTTCATATAAATAAATAAACCTAGGCGTGTGTATATCATACGAAAAAGTCATCTTTCACGGAGAAAATGGACAGCGTATGCATAATTTTCTTTATTCAACAGTCCTTTCAAAGACGTCATAAATTGTATATAAAGCAAACTTCTTTTCATGTTTTCTTTGTTATAGCTATGACGTCAAACCGCAACACCTTTCATGCAATATATCCTTACTGGAGCCTGCTAACCAAAAAATAGCTAATCATTCTTTCACTCTTTCCAAGGGGAAAAAATGTTTGGATATCTCTGTGCATGCATATTGTTGGATCCCGAAACAATTCCAATCTTGTGTATTCTTTTCTATTAGTCCATGGTGCAGCAGGCTGCAGAACTGATCGGACACTTAACCGGTATGAAACGCTAGATGGCGCTATCCAGTTCTTGCAGTGAATTTCTCGTATTGGTGTAGCACGTCGTCGAAATTGCCTTACCGTTGACTTGTGTCTATCCATTCTGAAAGTGCTACAGGAAAAACAATTACACCAACATCATCATCATCATCATCATCATTATCATCAATAACAACAACAACAACAACAACAACAACAATAACAACAACAACAACAACGAAGAACACTAATAAATAAGCAACGCTACATCCAAGTAAACTCCAAGTTAGTAAGTAAGTAAACAAAAAAAAAATAAGTGAGAAGAGACATTCATTCTTTTTTTTTTTCGGGTTGATTTGGTTTGCTAGTTACTAATGATTAAAATGACTTGACAGATGGTCACGATTATTAGTTGAAAAAAAAAGGATAAATAATGTGGAAATCAGCTACAAACAATCTGATTGACATCCCTATGTGGCATGTTATGTGCAGAGAGGGCTAACTCTGAATTGTTGATCGAGGTGTCATTAAATTCAACAATTATTTCCCAGTCAACATTGAGAAGCTTCATTACTAATACCATGTATTACAAAGACACTTGCGTCATGTACAAATTGTCGTCAGAGGATGGTCGGAGCTAATGACAGTACTGATATAAAGTTTCCGTAAACATAACACTGGGTTAGATGGCTTGGGGTTTTCAACCTCTTGACTTTGTGCGAATGGAAATGGATATCTATAGCTTGCAACTGTACTCCGTCTCGAAATTAATTGCATCTTTTCTTGATAACTTTCTTCCTCCTCCTTCTTTTCCACCTCCTCTAGAACTCCTCCTCCTCCACATTTCTCCCTCTATCTGTGTCGCTTTTCTTGAAGCAGATGCTTAGTAAATCTAGTTCCTTTTCCCCCTTTTGACAGCCGTCATTTTTTTTCAGTTCCCAATTGATAACATTGCAATGATATCTAAATATCTAAAGTGCACATTATTTTGCACACCTGTTCCTTAGAACCTAGGTGTATTGCCATATTGAACACATAAAGGCAAGAAGTCAGGACTTGAGATATTTCCATTTAAATCTACACCACAATTTCCCATGTCCCTTTTCCGTAACGTCAGTTACCAACACATTTTTCATTTGCTATGTGATAAGAAATGCAGTTTGAGAGAAAAACTTTCCACCTACTTCTTCATTCTCATGAACTCATTCATTAATTGGCTATTCCACAGGTTGGTGGACATGAGCTCAAAAATTCAAATTCAATATTTTTCTGTGTTATTTTCATTTTTAGTCCTTCATACATGATAGTTTCAGGAAACAAAAATAAAAAGCTTATTTTCATATGTTTACTTTGCGAAAAAATGGTTGAAAGTTGTGACTTCCATTTTGTACCCAAATAGAAGAAAAATAGTAAAAAATGGAATATGGCATATTACCATTTCATTATTGCAACATAATATGAGTTTATTAATTTATGAATTTCAGAAGATTCATATCAGTAAAATACACAACCTTTCAAGTATATTTGTAGAACTCATTCAAAAATAAATCTTGTAACCCACTTAGGCGATGTAACGTGAGAAAAAAAAAAACTGACTTTGTTTTCTGAGAGAAAAGTTCTTCACATTAAATTGGTAGGATTTGAAATTCTCTTCCCTCAAACAATCTTTGACAAGGTGATGACTATCAAAATCACAACAAAATACTAATCTTTATAAAAATGATGAAGAAAAACTGTAACTTGAGTAACTTTGTAACGTGAGTAACCATTTTGTAACATGAGTAACCAGCAAAAATTATGAATTTAGGTAACATTTACTGTGGGATGGCAAATTTTAAGCCTCATGGTAAGTTTGGAAGTTATTTTTGGTTAATTAAAAGTGAATTAATGAGAGTGCCCCTCTTTAGTTAGACTCTTTCCTCTTCAAAAAATAAACAAATAAATAAAAGTTTGGTTCATGGCATCATCAATATTGGAAACGCCTGCTCTTTTCTACAAGGTGTTCCTATAATATGTAAAAGTGGGAAAGTGTCCAACTTTCAAACAAGCTTCCCCACAATAGTTGCTTTTAATATGCAAAGAGAATTTCATCATTGAAATTCGTGCTCTTCACAAAGTATAATCAACATGTCCCATTTTGCACGACCTCCCAGAGATCTAGAAATTCTTGTGTACATACGACGTAGTGAACCTGCACGTAAATGAGCATTGCTGGATGAATGAGTGCAATTTATGTAAGGATGTTGGAGATTCATAAAAATCATGAACTCTGACAGTGCTGGTACCCAGCAGTACATAATAATTGGAAAGCTGAGCAAAGAAGACAACTGGTGGATGAAAGCTGTCGAGGAGAGCACCACACATGACCTGCAGTGTAGTCGAATACAACATACTGCAGTTTGGTGCCCCAGTTCCTCCAACATACTTAGTAACAAGCATCACCATGCATATGAGGACCAGACATGCAACCAGACAACCAACATTACTTATCCTAAAGAAGCCCTATTCAGTTTCATTTCAGCAAAAATTACTTGCTCAAGATAAGATCCAGAGTACCCACTCGAATCAAAGGCAGGGTTTTTTTTTTTGTTTTTTTTTTTGTTTTTTTGTTTGTTTGTTTGTTTGTTTGTTTTTTTTTTTTACAGTGACCGTGTCGCACTCTGGGTCTCAGCACTCCCATATCATCACATCAGACAATCTTGCCCACGAGAAGGAAACTGTGAAGGATGGCTTACCAGATCATGTGAAAAAAAAGAAAAAAAAAGATTACTCTGGTCAGATGGTCCAGCATAACGCAAAAAACAGAATAAACATTGCAGCATCACTGTACATACTGCATAATAAGCACAAGCTCCAGATTCAGTGGAACTTTTTAGACACATCCCAGCGACCAGTGGACAGGATAGGTGGATTTATAAAACATCAAATGTGGGGTAAAGTGAGGGCCAGAAAAAGTAATAAATATGTGTGATGCTCCTACATTTGTTGCTGCAGTTAAGGACATGAAGGGTGTAAAAATACACAACAGTCCTGTCACAACCTGAGATGAAGGAAAGAAATTTTCTTCATATTGGTATCATATTTGAGGCCACACAACCCATTCCAGGAATCACAAGCATGAATCATATCTATTTTTCAAAAGCAGAGGACATCTCAACATTCCAGATTTCCGCGGATGCAGCAAGTCAAATTCAACTAGAGTCAGAGGTCCTCTTGGAGGCACAGAGAACCCTTCCATTGGAGACTGGTATGCAGTGGAGTAAGACAGAAGAATGTATCCTGGAGAAGTCATTGTTGTTGGCCAAGAGAATAACTATCAAGTACACTGTATCAGTCACGGAACAAATCGAGATATATCGGAAATGGCCCAACCCATGCAATCTTTTACCTGAAATAGAAGATGTTTATTGGCAATAAGTATGGACACGTTAACTTCACAGACTACATCAGCTGGGTAGTTTTAGTCAAAATGCAGATTAAATGACATGGAGAGTATCATGAAAGGAAAGCTCAATGTGAACATTTGATTTGAATTTTGTGTCTATGTATAGGGTCTACTGAAGAGTATCTAATTATGTCCGTTTTTTTTCCCGCCGAACGAGTTCGAGCAGGGGACTATAAACGGGCTCCGTACGTGTGTGTCCGTCCGGCTGTCCGTCTGTCTGTCCGTCTGTCCGTGTGTGATCAAAATGCTACAAAATGCTACTCCGCCGCCATTTCTAACCCGATTTCGATTCCGTTTGCTTTATGTGATGGCACTAGGTGAGGGCTTCAAAACTTCTACACAGAATTTTGACCGTTGACTCCTTTGACCTTGATTTTTGTCATGTAACTATCTGGCATGTGCATTATACCATAGAGTGAAAAAACAAGCAAACAAACAAACAAAAAACACGTCTTATGTAGAACAGACTCTATATAAAAAAAATAATAATAATAATCCTAAAGGACTACATGTTATATTCTTGTTTTAAACCATTTAGATGTGAAAATGAGGCAACGTGTTAATTTAATAACCAAAGTCAAACTATATACAGTGAGCAGTATAACTTTTAACGTTGAATGAAATAATCGTTCATAGATATACTTGACCCGAATTGTAACGTCAATCTCAAGTGAAATACACGTAGCGTTAACCCGTAGTGATGTAGGCCTTGTAACTTTTAACTCTATTCTGATATGTGATATCCACCCTGAAAGTGACAGATCTTAACTCAAAATGTAATATCAACCTAAAATGATACATTTAATTGCATATCAACCTGCATTTGGGGCTAAATATTATATTACATTTAGGGTAGATATATACATTTAACCTTTTTACATTTAGGGGGGATGCAGCTTAACCTATGGAATTAAACTATATAATATGTCTACTCTTATGAACAAAGCGCTCCATGTGTATTTAACTGATGTTATACAGTTTGTTTATATACCTGTTTCTGCTTTCGAACCACAAAATTCGGGGACTCTTATATTGTTTCATGAAAATTCTATAAGTCTAATAATTCTACGTTTTTGCCACGTTGTATTTTCTATCACACAAGATCACCCACTGTTCTTTCGGTAAGGCATCAATGTTATCATAATAGAAAGTACCGTAAGTCAAATTGAACATGGAATGAATTAGTAGTAGACAGTAAACCCTTTAATAATAGATTAGTGTATGCCATGTGATCACGTGACCACAGACTGGTGCGACTTCTACAAAGCTCTGTAGAGAGAAAAGATTATAATATGCATACTTTTAAGACGTGTGATCGGTTGATTCTGTTCAAACTCTGTAGGACCTAATGAGCACAAAGTCCATTTTATTGCGCAAAGTAGATCATTGTGTACAAAATAAGTCTGTTACCTTCGCGCTAATGCAAACACTGGGGCATTCATGTACTTTCGTGTAATTATCATTTCACTCAGTTTCTGCTTGGATGCTACATCTTCTACACGCTGTTCTGCATTGTAGTTGTCGAACACTCACAGGTAGAGAGAGAGAGGGCGTATTGCCTACCTATTTTAGGCATTACACTCAGCTGCACACACGTGTTTATGATGTTTGCTTTGATTTCAGCTCGATCAATGTCATCTTACTGCAATTTTGCCAATACTGTCTTTGAAGGAAACCAAAAGCCCCAAAAGCAATGTGAATTGAGTGAAAGCAGCAACATTATTAGAACACATCAGTAAAAGTTTTAGGAAAATTGGATAATCGATGCAAAAATTATGAATTTTAAAGTTTTGGTGTTGCAATGGCCGGCTAAGGAGACTACTTCAGTGTATGGCACCATGGTGGACAACAATACCTGTTAATTTGACCACTTTCATCAGTGACAGATCTCATCCATTCAGAGAGAGACATTCATTATTATGCATGATTTTTGTTCAGATAATTAGGCATCCATGGAACGAGGAAGAGTGTCCCTTCCCTCACAACCACAATTGCACTTTCCATACTAGTTGACAAAAAAGTATTATGGAGAAGTAACCCTCTAAAGTTGGATCACCTTTTTCTGATATGCACTGAGTAGCTCGAAAGCAATGGACGAAGGCACACACAGTTTTTCTAAATAGTTATTCAAGAAAAACAAAGGTCATCAAGCTGATACAAAGGAACATTCAGTTGACATTATTAACTGCAGCAGTTGGATCTTGAAGGCCACTTTCCACCTAGCAATGCTGAGCTTAGAATATATCATTTATGATTCAACGTCGAACTGATTCACAACCCAGAATGATGTATTGAAGAGACGAAAAGGACTCCTATTAAAAAGAGACACCACACTTATTTGTCAATTTACTGGCCATCTAAATTTACATATCATAATGATTTGCATAAATGCGTATGTTCTTCAACAAAGTTTCACATTCTATTTACAGAGGACATTTACGCTGTCACCTTAAAATCCTTATAAATGATGTTACGAATCAATCAAATTATACAGCTTAATTAACTGTTTCGTAATGTACACCTAATTACGTGTTAAGAGGGTAAATTGTATCTTTTTGTGATATAACATAATGTGGAGCACCGTCAGTATCAGGCAGTTGCAAATATGCGAAGTCTCAAATTTGATATTCTAGATCTTTTTTATTTTGTATTTAAAATCTTTTGCAACAATGACTCCAGCATGTATTTCGCATTATAGGTGCATTAAGAAGAAGACCCCCTCCCCGCAATGATGGCGATACGATGGTAGAACTGGCGTCGCCAAACTTCATAACCATGAATGCTTACTATACGAAGAAAACCCAATATTGTGCGCTGTAGTAATTATCTCAACTGGTAGGGGCCTATAACTCAAAAGCCATTTGAATTTGGTGTCCGTAAAATCATGTGAGGCTATTACGTCTACTTCCTTGAAAAGTACCCGCTACTCATGGGTGAAGTGGGTAACACAGTGAGTGTTGTAAAGAGCGTGAATAAATATGATTTGATTTCAGATGAAATATTGTTATTTCACCAGGTAGGGCCTGACACCGTATACACAGCGAGTACATTCATGACATTTTCATTGTAAGTGTTTGAGCCTGCACCACTTTATTCATCATAGCCAATACAATGCATGCTGCAGTGCCATGCGCTGAATTGAAGACTGTAGTTAGCAGTCCTGTATTTACGTTAGGTCCGACTTTGAGCGCGGAAAAAATGTGAATGCTTTGAACAAAGCCATTGTAATGCACGATGATAGCAAAGGGATAAATCTATGCCTCGTTGAACTTTGGACTATGTCTCCTATGAACTGTGTCAATAGTATGCTGTATGCCATCTATGTATTAGCAAGCAAACGGCTGCGCCCGATAAGAGCGTCACATTCACTTCTACGCACTCATTTCATTGAAGAATAATTGTCTCGGATCATGCAGGGCGCATTGGTTGCGGTGTGTTCAAATATCACCATTAAAAAGGCATGATCACTGTTATTACTTGACCATGTTGACAGTTTTTCGGACATTACAATCAAAAGGCTTATTCATCTTATTCTTCATGGATTTTCTCAGTCTTTGACTACGGTCTGTGATGGATAGAAGATACGATCTCGTTCTCCTATTAACATTGGCTGCTGCTGTGCTCTGTGGCCACAATGGAAAAGGTAGGTGTGACTTTATTTCCAACTCCCTGCACTCGATTTAGCTTGGTATAGGGCCTACCAATACAAAAAAGTGTGTGTCGAAACTGATACAGTCAACAATTTAAGAGACGTACCAAAATCAGACGATGCCTGGTATGCAATCACGGTGCATGGTCTGTCGTGACTGTGAAAAGTAATCAATCACGACATATGAATATCTGTCTAATATATAGTCCCCACTCTAATGTAAACTTTACGTAGAAAAGGAAGAGTTGATCACAAGAGCTAGACATTCTAATTTAAACTTTACGGAGAAAAAGAAGGGTTCATCACAAGAGCTAGACATCCACGAGTCATATTGAT
Organism: Diadema setosum; assembly: GCF_964275005.1. Lineage (NCBI taxonomy): Eukaryota > Metazoa > Echinodermata > Echinoidea > Diadematoida > Diadematidae > Diadema > Diadema setosum. Next base: position 1,481,025 of record NC_092696.1, read on the forward strand.
AAAGCCCGCGATCTAAACATTGAAAAAAAGTCGTTAACAGTTCATTATTTCAAAAGTTCGTTAGCACGAAAATGAAATAACGGTCGCATCTCCGTAGGTTCCTTTAAAAAAAAAAAAAAATATATATATATATATATATATATATATATAATGCTCATTATTCCGAAAGTTTGTGTATCCGAAATTGAAACAAGGCTTGCTGTTTCGAACGTTCTTTAACCCGTAAATGAAAAAAAAGGAGTGGTTATTCCGAGGATGATAGATCCTTTATCCGAAAACAAAATAGGGTTCGTAACGCCAATAGTTCCTGGTATAGTACGCTCATTCTTTTTAGGTTATGAGAAATAGCCAACCTGATGTCATTTTTGAATTAACGAAACTTGTTGATAATAAACCTTACTTTATTTCTTGATTAATTAAAACGCAGAATAACGTATTGGGTTTCAGAACCTTTGGAACCTTAGGAAAACGAACAACGGTGTAAATTTGTTTGGATTGACTAATTAGCCTATTTCACTTTCGACAATGTTCGAATTAATGACGTTTAGGTAAAGGAAATGTCTGTATTTTGGAATAACGAACATCCCATCAGTAAAACATACCGATAAATGAGTTGGAAACTCAGAGAATAAAGCCTATAAGCTTAACATTAGGCTTATGAGCTCGATTTTTTTTTAATTGAAAAAAGGTGCATGATCTCGACACTACGTAGGTTATGCCGCATGATATCATTTTAGGTTTGTGCATTTCTTCTTCTTCTTCTTCCTCTTCTTCTTCTTCTTCTTCTTCTTCTTCCTCTTCTGCTTCTGCTTCTTCTTCTTCTTTTGTAGTGTCAAGCTTATGACCTTTATTTTGTCTTGTACTTAGCCAGTGGGCCTTATTTGCCTCTATGTAGCTTGTAGACCGCACAGCTGCAGGATCTTTGTCTATCTTTTGATTTCATTTTGTATTTGAAAAGTTACATGTAATTGATAAATTCACTATAAAATGAAGACCATGATAATATTACATGACGCCAAATAATTGCGAATCACTCTAAAAGTGAGTTGCATTCATATTAGATGGGTAAGATTATGTGAGGGGAACCTACATGGAAGCAAAACAAAAATGATTTTTGGGGCAGATGGATAGGGGAAAAACACACACACACACAATCAGTTACACTCGCACCTCATAGGGAGATGACAACTCCGTGTTCGCACGAACACAAACACACAAACACAAACACACAAACACACAAACACACACACTGCATACACTTTTTTTGCTTCTTTGTTCGACTTTCATATCACAAAATTTACTTATACAGGAACAAAAACAAAACATTATGCAAAGTCAAACTGCATTATACACAACATTGTACAAAATAATGTCAAACTTACATTGTAACTGTTTTTACCAAAGAAACGAAATCCGCTTTTTGATTTCTTTTTTTTTAAACAGACATTTTATATTCTCGCTATGTGTCAGCAAAACGGGGACATGATAGTTTTCTTAAAACGAACGGGGCATATTCTATTTTATCAAAAGAAAAAGAAAACAAGAAATCGGGGCCATTTTTGCGGGAAACACATACACATCCAATCACACACACAAAAAAAAACCACACACACCACAACACATCCTAATCATTGTGTGAAAGTAATGTGGTAATAGTAGAAATAATAGAGAGAAAAAACGTCAATGATTTGACAATAACTCGCAGATTCTGCAAAATCAAGACAAAGAAAAAATCAAATGTCATCCTCGGCATGCTTCATATTCCAACTTACACAAAATGTATTCCAACTGTTCCTCTTTTAATCGCTATTTTGTTTTCTTCTTCTTTACACATCCTAAAATACTTCATAAAATCATTTAACTTTTGTACGTCTCCTACTGAGCTTGCTAAATGTAAAGTATATTTAATCATCAATGTAATTGTATTCCATCCTTTCATTTTTACCGAGTTTCCGGATGTAGAGGTCCTGTATGAACAACATCCCAATTCATATTTTCCCGTTCTTCTAAATTCTAAATTCAATTCACACTAGGAATGATAATTTGCCACAATTCCTTCTCTTTGATGCACTTCCAAAATAAATGTAAATGATATGATATCTCAGTGCTTTTACTGTAGAAAGAACAGACACTGTACACACTGCATGCACACATACACACACACATACACACACACTGGCCGCATGATTTTGCATGTGATGTCGCACTCGTGAACTGTATGACTAGTGGATGTCGAGCTCGTGACGTGCACCCCTGAAACGTAGGCGCATGCTTACCAGTATCGTATTTAAACTCTTTCCTTAGTTTAATGTGCGCACAAAATCAACTTGACCAATGAAGGTGTTCCTTGAATGCTTTACAAGGGATCATCTTTACGTGTGGAACAACAAACTACATGCTCATTACATTTGAAATATCGCAAATCCCTAAGTAATCAGATCTACATTTGTATTTTGATCTGTGAATATAAATATGAACGAAGGGAATGAAGAGGATTATAATACTTATCAATGAACTCTCATGATATCACTCGTTGTGCTTCAAATGAGAATAACTACATTGATGAATTTAGTTTGAATTCACCTCCCGTTACCATTTTGCTCAAGTCAGAATATATCTGGTCGATGTTCTTAATTCCCATTCAGGACATCATTGGCTTAATTCACATTGAGGAAAGAGCATAAGATCATATTGTAAAATGTCTTCTGAATAATCTTCGATTCGAGATAAGGAGGGAGAAACACAGTTTATCAGAAGTTTAAAGGTCAGCATATTGGTTGTTTTGATGGTATTAGAATTGCCTGTTATTGTCTCTTCTCTCAGATTACTAAAAATGACATTGTTAACTAAAATAGCTCAATCACGGCTTTGAATGACAAAACACGTATGTGAAAAAAAAAAATCATCTGCGGATCATTTATACATTTAGGAAGAATCAAAACCTTCATTGAAAACGTAAAACGCAGATTGAGTGAAATGCTTTTTCCAAATTATGCTGAACAGAATGGCGCATCATTAATGTAAGTCATACTGTGATCTCTTTGCTGGCGAAAATGGGTCATGAAGACAGGTATAAGGATGCATACGACGAGACTACACTGGGATGTGCATTATGTGTGTACAATAACCCATGTAGCTTCATGCAGGCATAGAATGACACGGGTTGACTTTGCTCAAATTTCCGTTGCGTAGCCTCAGTGGTAAGCACTGCCCCCCAACGTTCAAGGATGGAGAGGAGACGACATCCGGTTGCGGTGTGACATCCAGGAGGAGCCTCTCGTTGTGCAGTGGCTCAAGGAGATGATCTTAGGTCAGCAGAAGAGGGCGATCAAGGCTGGATTCGCTGATGGGGAATTTCAGAGCTTCGAGGAGCGGTTCAACATCGACCAAAACTTCAGCCTCGTCATCAGCGACTTGGAGGTGGCAGATGAGGGTCGTTACTATTGCCAGGTTGAGCTGAAGAATCACGAGAATTTTGACAATTCCACCTTCCTGACGATTAGTTGTAAGTAATACTATAATATATATCTATCTATAAATTATATATAGTACTTTTATTCTCATCATGTTATGAATTAGTAGGAGACAACGTTAGAGAAGAAAAAGTCACCTCTATGAATTTTACGGCATGTGGGGGGGGGGGGAGGGCGGAAGGTAAAAGGAAGACAACAATTTAAATGAATGGAGAAGAAGCAACGAAAGTTTCCCTTGTCGATGAAAATCATTTGTCATAGCATCGCATTAACTTGTTAGCATACAGCCCGACCTTCCTCATGATTTTAACGAATAGAACAAAAATTTCCGCAGAATCTCGATTTTGGTATCATTCCCTACTTGTGGGCGAAAACACGAAAAGGCTCGGTGCCGCATTCAGTACAGAAAGTATTTTTTCGTTTTTTTTTTGTGTGTGTGTGTGTATATACGTCCTATAGCTTACTTTGGTGGTACTAATTGGCGCGTATCATAGGAGGTATACTGGTTTGAGTAGTATGGTATTTGACGTTATCAACATAATTTATGAACCATGCTTAAAGTCGATATTATAATATTTCCGAAGCGGAGCGAGCGAGCACTTAATAAAATCATTTCTTCAAATCCCCCCCCCCAAAAAAAAAAAAATGAAAAGAAAAAATAGTATACTGTTACGCTCTCTTTAGTTCTCACAAGGCGGGTGTGGGTTCGCATGTAATGCAATATGCAGATATGCCGATATTAATGCAATCATATTTCTTTTTTTTTTCAATTTCGGGGGATGGGATAATCCCCCAAACCCTGGGTTTTAAACGCCCATGAATCTGAACATTCTTCAGGTTCTAGTATCATTTGTGTTCAATAGTTAATCATGTTGCTGAAGTATAACTGTCTTTACATGAAAGTAGGATGAAGTCAGAAAATCATGTTAGTTATTTCCTAAGGAAAGACTGGGATTCGAATACAAAATATGTGTCATACCAACAATGATTCTTCCATTTTCCTAGCGATGACGTCAAGACATGCAATCGAGGAATGCGTTGATAAGAGTCAGTCTCGTCAAAGCCGGTGTATATACCAGTCTCCGTCCAACAACCCTTCCTTTACTCTTACGTGTGTCGTGAGTGGATTCAAACCTAACGTTTCCATGCAATGGACCGAGGAGTCGGGAAAGAGACTGAATAATTCCCTGGTTTCACAGCAGAACACACTTTCTGACGGCACATTCCACAACGCATTTTCCCTTAACAGGGATGTCCATGCTTACCCCACGCGCCATCGTAATGATTTCCATTTGAATAACCCTAAACTCCTATTAGCTCAAAAATCAATTCGGCATAACGGGCCTGATATTTGGAATTCACTCCCTCTCCACATAAAACAGTGCACATCTCTCTATTCCTTTAAGGCAAATACAAAGAAATATTTCTTGGCACAATATCATACGGTACAGTAATCATTAAACATGTACCTCTTATACTCAACAACAAGGCAATATTTTGGTCCACCCCCTTTTCCCTTTCTTTTACTTTGCTGCTTGACCCTTCGCCCATATTATAACATATTCAATCATTTTCTTAGAACACTTTCGCGCTTCATCACCTGCACACGCACTCACAGGCACCACTCCTGTTTACCAAGTAATTGTATAAAACTGGATTTACACGCATTTTAACATGGCCCATCCGTATTAGTGTTCAAGTACTACAATAAAAAAAAAAAATGGTAATTTAACTCTGGCTGTCCGTCTGTTCAAGCACGGCTTATAACGGCGGCCCTCTGCATTATATGTATATATTATATATTGTACTGTGAATCAAATCATTATTGGCCATATAAACATTTTGTATGTTATTTAACGTTTCATTTGTCCTTATATACAAAATATGACTTACTATGTAATATGTCAATAATTTTCAGAATTGTATTTGTATAATTGAACCTGCCTTTGTTATTTTTGTATTCTGAAAGAAAATATGAAATGCAGAAAAAAATAAAATCTTTTCAAACAAACATACGAGAGGTTCGAAACAATCACTGTGTCAGCTATGCATGGTACAGAGCAAACCTTTATGTGCATGGCTACTGGTGACTCGCTGAATGGAACGTCGACCCGAGATATCACTGTTCTGCCTGTATATGTATCAGGTTTCGTGAAACGTTCCACTTTCTTTGTTCGATCTTAATCACATTAGGTGAACACGTTCTGATATCTAAACAAATGTTCAGATTTAGCTTTGACACAATTTAATCTGATACGACATTTTAAGTACACTAACATTATCACACACGGTTATAAAGTCTACTAATGAAAAACGAAGTGTTTATCAATTTTGATAAGTGAAGAGAAAAAAAAAACAAGCAAAAAAAAAGAATCAAAAATAAAAACCATCAACGAGCGCCATTTCTCAGCGTGTCCTCTGAATTCTGATTTTGTCACTATGTGTAATGTACTCTGTGTAATAAATCTAGGCATAAAACAGAATGTAAACGTTTTGATATGGACCCTTTTATTTACTGTCTTCTAAATCCGGTGATGAATGAAAACTTGCATTATCTTTGTTTATTTGTATAAATTTCAGGAAAACGGTCTCATTTAGCTCTCATCATTGGACTTGCCATTGGCCTGCCTGCTGCCTTTATCATCGTATTCCTCTTTGTTGGAAAGTATCTACAAAACAAACATCCGAACTACCTACCAAGAAAAGGTGTAGATTTTGAATACTTTTTGTTTGAACGTTTTGTTTTTCATTCTTGTGAGAATATATATGTTTGTGTGTGTGTGTGTGTGTGTGTGTTTGTGTGTGTGCGAGGGCATTGTAGGTAGCCATTGGTTACAATATTTAGTTGAATAGCAGTCAATTTTCATCAACATTAACCCAAGAAAAGGTTCTGGGGAGTTAGACGTTATGCTGATAAACCATTTCTTCATTATAGTTGTGTGACGTATTCAGCATAGGCTTGTAATTAAACAAAATACTTGCAGTGGAAGATGTAAAGGCAGAGTTCTAGGATAAACATACACTTGAGTATACGAATATAAAAAGGACCCAAGTCCATGGAAGACCATTTCGAGTAAACTAAAAAAAAAACTTCATATCTTTTTTACTTGTCCAATAATATTCTATTTAACTGTGATGGGAAGGCAACATTGTATATACATGTACAAATTAGAACATATATTATTGTGACAATTAACGTTTACATTAATTGTGGAGGGGCCATTTTGTCTGGTGGACTTGGGTCGTTCTTTGATTCATATGGACTTGGGTCGTTCTTTCATTCATAGACATGATATTCTGCTATAGCGATGAGAGAGGGCGCTATAATATGAATGTAAGAATGACCCAAGTCCTTCATTCTTACATTAATATAAGATTTAACTTATTCAGTTCAGGCACTTCCGGGGGTAAATAGGGTTTATCATTTATACACAAGATGAGTCCATGCATAAGCTACAATTTCCCATGTCAAACTGAATTTGGCCAAAAATTGGACTTATTTCAGGTCTTCAATTATAGATAAGTGCTTATCAGTCTTTGGATATCATGATTTCTATGAATCCAGGCAGCATGTATATGTGTATATATTTAACAATAATATCAATGATGTTGTTACCACTGTTCATGATATGTTTCAGGATGTGGCTGGAATCCGTGCTGGCGAAGACCAAATAAACCAGAGCGATTTCACGATGAAGAAGAATTAATGCTGAGTATGGAAATAGGACTGTATCCGTTCATTCATTCATTAATTACTTGTTTTACATTCTAAATGTCGTTAAAAAACCCGATAAAACAGAATCCTGTTTCAAATAATGAAACAACATATCTTGGAAGTCCACGAACAGTAATAGAAATAAACGCTTCTGTATTAGCCTATACGTCATAAGCACAATTTTTTATGATTTATTTGTATGTATTTGTTCATTTTTCTTCTTGTCCCGCCCGATTCTATATATATATATATGTATGTATGTATATATATATATATATATATATATATATATATATATATATATATATATACATGTATACATGAAGCGTTTGTTTGCGAAAACCGATAATTCCATATTTGTCAAATGGAGATATTTGCCATTAAAGGTCAAGAAAAATAAAGAGAATAATAAGAAAATTTTTGCTTCTTTTGACCATAACTTAAAAAATGAACCTTTATATGTAGTGACCAATATATCATTTCAAAGGTATTATTTTGTACTTTATGACAGAGACCGTACTTCAAAATCGTCAAAAAAGATACTTATCGGTTTTTTGCAAACAAGCTCTTCATATATAGATATGACACATATACATTAAATGCGTGTGTGAGCGTTTGGATATTTTCATATTTATGTAATGAATATCATTTCTCTTTCTCTTGATTGATTTATCTCCTAAGGATCATCGTCGCTTACAAAGGAACAAGTACAGCAATGCAAGGAAGAGCTGAAGACATTATTACCGTTTGTCACGACGCAAGGTCACGGTGGAACCACTCAACTTTATGGAACGTGTTGAACTCGATGACATTTATACCAATTTGAGTATAATTGACCGAACAAGCAAGGGTAACACTAAGACACCAATAACGTACGGCGATCTTGTGACGAACGATGAACATGAAAATCTTTCAAAGCGCCTCCTGATCCAGGGTGAGGGGGGTGTCGGAAAAACAACACTTTGCGCTAAAATTGCCTGGGACTGGTGCCAGGGTAGGATTCTTCAGGATTTGGACATGGTAGTTCTAATTCCTCTTCGAGATGTCACTCACAAACGAAGTATTGGTGGTATTGTAAAAACCTATCTCTCCGATTCAAATCCAGCAAAATCGTACCAGATCGATGACTATATTTCAAGAAATCAAAGTAGAATAGTCATCATTTTTGATGGATTTGACGAGTTTAACGGAAAATTAAGTGGAAAAGACAGCAGTGAGGTCATTCATATTCTAAGAATGGAGCAATATAAGTCATGCAAAGTAATTGTGACCACACGGCCATGGAGAACAGACGAGTTTGTGATGGAAATGAAACTCGCTGACGCTTACACGTTTCTTAACGTAGAAGGATTTAACACGGAGAATTTATCAGCTTACATTAAGAGGTACTTTCGGATAAGAGAGAAGAATAATCGTGCAGAAAGTTTGATAAGTTTTATGGAGGAAAATGAAGTCATCCGGGCGAACATGGCCCCATTTCCTATCTACTGTGCAATGCTTTGCCTTATGTGGAACAATAACAGTGAAGAGAAACAAGAGAAAATGCAAGAATTGAAAACTTTCTCAAAAATCTTTGGAGAAATGATCTCTTTCTTGAAAGAACACTTTGCATCAAAAACCTGTGGAAATCTTCAGAATCAGAACGTTGTTGAGCAATTGAAGAAAGCTCATAGGGCAATTCAAGACATAAGTAAGATAGCATTTAACGGTTTATTGGACAGGAATCTTTCATTCCCTGAAGAACAATTCATAGATTGTCACGATGCCATGGAAACATGCTGCAGCGTGGGTGTTTTGACTACAGAAACAGATGTCATTCCAAGGGAGCGTCTGCGCGATGTCAACTTTTTATCCTTGGTTTCATCAACTGTTTCGTTTCCACACAAGTTGTTCCAAGAATATATTGCAGCGTTGTATATTGAAAATCTATTCGCCAATGATCGCGCCAAGTACGACAAGCTGAAAAGCGAATTTCTTAGTCGACGTCAGGAGTTCCGCTACCTACTCTACTTCACCTCAGCTTTAGAGAATGAACTCGGTCTTGATATCATCCAAGGCTTGGTAGACTCTGCGCCCCATTTCGTGATGGATTATACGCCTGAAGCTGACCGAATGGAGTCTGATGATTGTCGATACCGTGATTTCTGCGTTGACGTTGCGTTTGAATGTCATACTGAAGAAGCCGCCAGAGCAGTGGGAAAACGATGGAAAGAGTTCAAACTCTCATCAGATGAGGCAGGATATGAACATACAAACGCTATGTTTGAACGTCATACCGAGGAGGGCGCTAGAGCAGTGAGAGAACGACGAAAAAAGTACGAACTCTCATCATATTCACCAGAACATACAAATTCAGGAGTCGCTTTCATGGTGCGCTTTAACCAAGTGGTGAGTGATTAAGCTAGGATATCGATTTGAACAGTGCTGAAAAACTAGTACATAATGACAACGCATTTCTGAGCGTGACTATGCATCTTTGTGTGGATGTGGGTGAGCGCGCCCGTGTGTTTAAATACAAACCCCTCAACTTAATATTTGCTATTATGGGTGTAAGATCTGGAGTCCTAAAACGCATAATTGTGGAAAAAATCTAACATAAAGTCATTGAAGTAATCATATGTAAAAAAGGTCTTCTCTCACAATGAAGTTGCATCAAAATTCGCTACATAAATTAAAACATTGAAAAATTCTAAACCACCGTGGGCTTTCTGTTGATGGCAAACTATGTAAATGTGTTTCACTGGCCTTTTCGAAAAGTTTGACTTAGTCAACATTAGGAAATAATTTCCACTTTTGTCATACGAAGCAGCACTATAAACTGGGGTAAAAGTACAACCTTTTCCAAAAATAAGAACGTTCCCTTACAAGTTACAGTCTTAAAACTGCTATTGGTTAAAATCTTTTTAAGTGTGATCATGACTTTACCAAAGACGCTTTGTATCGAAGGGATATGCCATACTACCAACGTGATCAGCAGAGTACCAGACCGATACAATACATTTACGGTTCACAGTATGAGTGTTGGTGAAGTGACGTCAGTATCACTCCTTAGCTCTTTGTCACAATAAAACAAGTTGAGTTATGTAAACATTATTTCTTTCATTAGCTCTGATTAATGACATTAAGATATGATTGATTTTATCAAACTTATATCAGTTGCTCTGAGTTTCCCACCTCCTAAACAACTGCATGTACATTTTCACCATCACCGTGGATTATTACCTTTCACTACATGTCGATTAATGTTCCTTCCAATTAGCCATCATTGGTAATTGACAGTGTGAAATGCGGAAGAACTGCGTCACGTGACTTGGCAGAGGGTATGTGTTCCAGGAGTGTACTTAGGACAGTACACATATATGACTCACAATTTCACGTGGACTTCTACAACATCCTTGGCGCAAAAGCTTCGAACTGTCAGGTAAGAACTTAGCACCATAGTTCCAGGTATGTTATTATGTACAGACTAAAGAATCTGATGGTGTATTATTTTAGTATTTCAAAGAAGCAATGCATACTTTACATGGTACTCCCATTACTTCTCCTTATCGTTATTATGCGTAGTAAGTCCAGATGACAGGGCGTCGTCTGTTGAGTCTTTAATTCCCCCGAGGTCACCTGGACAGCAGTCTTGCACAAGAGGCAGCACACTTTGGTCAGGGAACCCACTTATATACACAATAACAAGAAACAACAAAATAAATAGACTTCGGTCGAGAAATCACTGCTTCATTGTGGATAAAATAATAGCCTAAAAATGAAGGGAAAAAAGAAAATGGTAAGTAATACATCAAGGAGGTACTAGCTCGCGTGTTGCACCTCCTTGGCTACATTTGAAAATGTAATGTCGTATAGAGATAATGCTTATGTTCACGTCTCGTGGAGCCGGGAAATGTGTGAACGTCTTGCCTGGAAATGTTCAAATCTCGAAATTGCTTTAACGAAAATATGCCGGGTTTGGTAAGTCCAGGCTGCCAAGCTACGCTAGGGCTTTTGTCGGGAAATGTGCGAACCACTCCCTTCACTGATTCTGTGCATGTATGGATTGATGATAAACTCTTAGAGTCTCTATCAAAACTACACTGTACGCGTGAGCCATTACCATTTTTCTTTACAGTTATCTTGTCTAAGCGACCTCCTGTACATAGCGGCCTCCTGTCTACAATGATTTTTTTTTTTCATTTCCCTTCAGTGGCGGCTAAAGAAAGGTTTGACTGTACAGTACAACCTGTGTTCGCGACCACCAGTCTGTAGCAACCACCTGCCATAACAAGCACTAAAAAACAATTCCGTCGAAAAGAAAAAGCATTATAAAGATCCTGTCTATTCTATAGCGGCCACCTGTCTACAACATATATTTTCCGTCTCCGTTGTTGTTATAGACAGGTTTTACTATGGGCTACAGTCAAATCTGTCTTAGCGACCATTATGTCTACAGCGCCCACCTTCCATTTTACGACCATCAAAAATAATTCCCTAATAGAGAAAGGCATGTTAAACAACGTATACAGCGGCCTCCTGTTTATAACGGCCACTTTTTGTTTCCCTTGGAGTGACAGCTATAGACAGGTTTGACTGTATAGTAAAACCTTTCTTAACACCACCACCTGTCTATAGAGCCCACATGCCGTAAACGACCACTAAAATTAATTCCCTTCATTTTCAAGAAGTAGCTGAAACTGTGGAAATTCCGTCTTTTCCGCCCATCCCTGCATTCGCCATACCAAACTTGACATTCATTAATGTGCTAATCACTAACAGGGGCGTCACCAGCTTTTTTTCAAGGGGGGTGCGTTTTGACCCTAATGTACGAGATTTTTTTTTTTTTTTTGACAGACATTTGGAATATAGGAAGCTCTCAATCCCTAGACTTTTACTGTTGTTGAGGGAAACCAAGCGGGGAAAGGGCACCGGCGTAGCTAGGATTTCATCTTTTACAGTAAAAAAACCATTTGGAGCTATATTTTTTTCGCTTTGGAAATAAAGGGGGGAGGGCGCACCGGGCGCAGCTGCCGGCAATTACTGGCAGCAACATCAGGAGAAAGGCATAACAATTAAATGCGAGCGAGCGGAGCGAGCGAGCTTGAATATGTTGACATTTTACAGCTTAAAAAAAACCCTGCCGTTTGTTGGTATATTTTTTCGCTTTGGAAATAAAGGGAGGGGGCGCACCGGGCGGAACTGCTGGCAATTACTGGCAGCAACATCAGGTGAATTGCATAACGATTAAATGCGAGCGAGCTTGAAAATTTTACATTTTACAGTCCAAAAGCTGCCGTTCTTAGCCATATTTTTTCGCTTTGGAAATCAAGGGAGGGGGGCGCACCGGGCGGAACTGCTGGCAATTACTAGCAGCAACATCAGGTGAATTGCATAACGATTAAATGCGAGCGAGCGAATAGAGCGAGCTTGAAAATTTCACATTTTACAGTCCAAAAACTGCCGTTCTTAGCCATAATATTATTTTTTCGCTTTCGAAATTAAGGGGGGGGGGAGCGCATGCCACCGAGCGCAACTGCTGGCAATTACTGGCACTGGCAGCAACATCAGGTGAATTGAATAACGATTCAATGCGAGCGAGCGAAGAAAGCGAGCTTGAAAATTTTGACATTTTACAGAAGAAAAACTGCCGTTTGTAGCTATATTTTTTCGCTTTGGAAATTAAGGGGGGGCACCGGGCGCAACTGCTGCAGACAGGTAACATCAGGGGAATTGCATAAAGATTAAATGCGAGCGAGCGAAGAGAGCGAGCTTGGAAATTTTACATTTTACAGTCCCAAAACTGCCGTTCTTAGCCATATTTTTTCGCTTTGGAAATTATGGGAAAGGGCGCACCGGGCGGAACTGCTGGCAATTACTGGCAGCAACATCAGGTGAATTGCAAAACGATAAAATGCGAGCGAGCTTGAAAATTTTACATTTTACAGTCCAAAAACTGCCATTATTAGCCATATTTTTTCGCTTTGGAAATTAAGGGCGGGGGGGGGGGGGGCCGCCGGGCGCAACTGCAGACAATTACTGGCAGTAACATCAGGGGAATTGCATAAAGATTAAATGCGAGCGAGCGAAGAGAGCGAGCTTGAAAATTTTACATTTTACAGTCCAAAAACTGCAATTCTTAGCCATATTTTTTCGCTTTGGAAATTAAGGGAAGGGGCGCACAAGGCGGAACTGCTGGCAATTACTGGCAGCAACATCTGGTGAATTGCATAACGATTAAATGCGAGCGAGCTTGAAAATCTTACATTTTACAGTCCAAAAACTGCCGCTCCTAGCCATATTTTTTCGCTTTGGAAATTAATGAGGGGGGGGGGGGGTGGAGCGCATGCCACCAGGCGCAACTGCTGGCAATTACTGGCAGCAATATCAGGTGAATTGTATAACGATTCAATGCGAGCGAGCGAAGAGAGCGAGCTTGAAAATTTTGACATTTTACAGTAGAAAAACTGCCGTTTGTAACTCTATTTTTTTCGCTTTGGATATTAAGGGGGGGGGGGCGCACCGGGCGAAACTGGACGATTACTGGCAGTAACATCAGGGGAATTGCATAAAGATTAAACGCGAGCGAGCTTTAAAATTTTGACATTTTACAGTCCCAAAACTGCCGTTTGATGCTATATCTTTTTTTGCTTTGGAAATTGAGGGGGCGCACCGGGCGCAACTGCTGGCAATTACTGGCAGCAATATTGGGAGAATTTAAATGTGAGCGAGCGGAGCGAGCGAGCTTGAAAATTGTGACATTTTACAGTCCCAAAACTGCCGTTTGTAGCTATATTTTTTGCAGTAAGGGGGGGGGGGGTGGGGGCACCAGGTGGAACTGCCGGCAATTACTGGCAGCAACTTCAGGAGAACGGCATTACGACTAAATGCCAGCGACCGAGCTTGAAAATTTTGACATTTTACAGTCCAAAAACTGCCGTTTGTAGCTATACTTTTTCGCTTTGGAAATTAAGAGGGGGCGGAGACGCCCGGTGCGCCCCTCCCCCTGGATCCGCCACTGGTAGTCAAGGGTGTCGGTTTATGTTCATGACTGGGGGAGGTATGACCAGCGAGGGGGCGTCGAAGTGACCAAGTATGGGAAGGATGTCAAAAATCTATGTATATAGTCAACACTGTATAGAATACACTTGCACTAGTAGATAATTATGTATAAAATCAGTGCTGCCAGAACCAGGGGTGCGAATTGCTTTTGCCCACGATTTTTTCTCTTTTTTTGTTTGTTTTGTCCCCGATGCAAAATTTCACAAAAATAAATAAATAGATAAAAAATGATAATCACTCAGTGTCCGGCGTTGAGGTCGCTCGCAGACTGAAGGTTTTTTTTTTTTTTAGGGTCTGAAGGGGGGTGCGTTCGCACCCAACGCACCCCCCCCCCCCCCTGGTGACGCCCATGACTAAAGCGTTTTATTATTCCTATCACTTGTGGTTCCATATAGAAGATGTTTTGTTTTTTTTATTTTTTACAATCTAAAACTTGAGGCCTACGCCCCTCCCCTCCACCGGGCTTGTTGGCCATAAACCCCCCCCAAAAAACAAAAAAACAAAACAAAACAAAACAAAACAAAACAAAACAAAACAAAACAAAAACAAAACAACCAAAAAGAAACCACACAAAAAGCAAAACAAAGACAAAAACACACAAGATATAGATGGCGCTGTGTAGCTGATGCCACGCAAGATGAAATCGGTGTGTTGATTTCTCTCGTTTTTTCACCTTGTCCTGAATTGTTATCGCAAAGAGACTTGCATGTGATGTTGATTGTACTACCAGGAACTTTACCGAGTAAGTTATTTGAAAAAACCGACCAGTTGTTTACTTCTGAAATGCATTTCGCCTGTCTGTGTGCAGTAGTGTTTGCTGTGTGCGGAATGGCGCCAGTAGTGAACGGGCCAGCCCCGGGCGCAAACTCAACCCTTGGAGCTTCTAAAGCTACGCAGCAGGATTCTTCCGCAGCATCCAAAGGGTTAATACGTACACATACCTATCACCGACTGACATACAGTGCCATGAACTCCGTGAGTTACGTAACCCGCCATACAAATTGCCGAACAGAGCCTACTCAGCCATCAAAGAATGTGGTATTCTAAAGAAACCAAGGGGACGACGAGCCGGTAAACACATCCACAGGAAAATACCAGTTAGAATAACTTCGTCACGCCAAACATCGATCGAAAGTGAAGATAGACAAAGACAGGTCACAAAGATTACGAAAGAAAGAACGAAAGTAACATTGCCCTTAGTGTACATGGTCAATGCACAGTCCTTGAAAAACAAATTCGATGAATTTAGTACCACAGTTCGAGACCAGAGCTTTGACCTAGTTTCAGTGAGCGAAACATGGTTCAATGATGACTATCCGGAGGGAGCTTTTGGAATTCCTGGCTATGTTTTGTTCAAAAAGAACAGAATCGGAAAACGTGGTGGAGGTGTTGCCCTTTACGTAAAAAGCAATATGGAACCAAGGCACATCGATCACGTCCACGTACCACCTGATCTTGAAATTGTTTGGGTGCAACTGCGCCCTCAACGCCTGCCTCGCTCTGTGTCCTCCATCATAGTAGCATCCGTCTACTCGCCGCCCAATAATGCAAATGAAGACTCGCTGATCCAGCACATTATTTGCTCCCTTGATGACATTTTGGCGAGACACCAAGATGCCGGAATCATCATACTGGGTGACGTCAACCGGTTGAACTTGTCGATAGCCATAAGTTGAAGCAGGTAGTTGACAGGCCTACGAGGAAAGACGCCATACTCGACAAAATCGTCACCAATCTGCAAGGTCTTTACTCTCCTGTGCAAATGACCACTCCAATTGGCAACAGTGACCACACAGGTGTTGTTTGGCAGCCCAAGGAGTACCACGTCCAGCACATCAATCGAAGCTATCGCAAAACAGTTCGACCGATGAAGGAGTCAGACTTGCGGCAGTTTGGGAATTGGTTAGTCAACCATGATTGGTCATCTGTCACAAATGCCAGCGGAGTGAATGCCAAGTGTGATAATTTCTACAAAGATCTCGTTGATGCAATTCAACTGTACCTCCCAAGCAGAGAATCCAAAACCCACTGCAAAGACAAACCCTGGATTACCCCGAGGATAAAGCAACTTATCAAGAGCAGACAAGTTGCTTTCCGCACCAATAGCAAAGACTGGTCTCGTCTGAGAAACAAAATCCAGAGGGAACTCAAGGTCGCAAAAGAGGACTACTACAAGAATCGGATTCAAAGACTCAAGACACAGAATCCGAGCGCGTGGTACAGGTTTGTGAAAATCGCAACGACTAATTGTTCACCGATCAGTGAGATTCGTGTCCCTGGAATCGATGCGGGAGATAGCAAATCGATCGCCGATGCTATCAACAAGCACTTCATCGACATCTCAGCAGACACTCCAACACTTGCCAACCATGACCTACCGACATTCAGGCCTTTTGATCCCTCTACAATTCCCCAAATCCAGCCTTGGAATGTGTACTCAGAACTGAAGAAAATAAAAGTTGGTAAAAGCTGTGGCCCTGATGGAGTGCCTGCGAAGCTCATTCGTGAGTTTGCTGTTGAGTTGTCCTCGCCACTTTGTGACATCATCAACACGTCCTTGCTGGAAGGAGAAGTGCCATGTCAGTGGAAGAGATCCATTGTTGTGCCAATACCTAAAGAAACCCCGCCTACGATAGAAAGACTCCGGCCGATAGCCTTGACGGATCACTTCGCCAAAGTTGCGGAGTTGTTTGTCTATCGTGTCCTGCTTAACGACATTCGAGCAAGTATCGACACACAGCAGTTTGGAAGTAGACAAGGCATGTCCACGACTCACTATCTAGTGCACCTCCTACATCAGCTGTACAGTCATGCGGATAAACTGAAAACTATCTCCACCTTGGTAGTTACAGACTTTTCGAAAGCGTTCGACCTCATTAATCATAACATCGCATTAAACAAACTGTACGTCATGGGTGCCCGTCCATCACTCATCCCTTGGATTAGCAGTTTCCTTGACGGAAGACAGCAGATGACCAGATACAATGGTGTCCTATCCGCACCATTGACTCCTTCTGGAGGTGTACCGCAAGGGACAAGACTCGGGCCGCTCGTCTTCCTCGCTATCATCAACGACGCTCTCTTGTCTACCCCGTCTGTCGGTAGGTGGAAATACGTCAACGACCTGACATTTGTTGAGAGCCTTCGCGTGAACGAGGAAAGCGCCATGCAGGGTGTCCTGAACGAGTTCCAAGATTGGTGTTCTGTTAATAGCCTCAGTGTAAACCCATCTAAGTGTAAAGCAATGCGTATCTCATTTACACGAGACGTGCCACCACCAAACACCATCGGAGTATAAGCTGAACGATGCCACTCTGGAAGAGGTCGAGGAGCTTAAGCTACTTGGTGTGATACTTCAGAGGGACCTCCGATGGCAGAGTCACATCCAAGACATCACCAAGAGAGCCTCTCGAAAGTTCTACGTCATCCGCACGCTAAAACGTTTCCGTGCTTTCACCGAGGATCTCATGACCATCTATACATGCTATGTTCGCCCCTTGTTGGAGTACTGTGTACCTCCTGTCTGGCATTCTTCCATCACCGCCCAGCAGAGTGCAGAACTTGAGCGGGTACAGAAAAGAGCACTCCGAATCATCCTGGGAGATAGATACCTGAACTATGATTCTGCTCTGCAGCAAAGCGGACTCACAACCCTGTACCAACGACGCGAGGATCTATGCTTGAATTTCGCTCTTTCTCTCTTCAAACACTTCAGAGACTGGTTTCCTGAAATGCAGAGCTCTAAAAGACGCCTTAGGCGCAGTGAGAGATTGAGGGAATACAGATGTAGAACTGAAAGACTGAAAAACAGTGCGATGCCTTACTTTGTGAGAACGATCAATGCACGATTTATGTGAATCAATAACAAAGGTTATCATGATTATCAAACTCATACCAGATATGACGCCGGATAAGTTTGAATAATGTTGAATATGGGTGCGGTCCAGCAAGGTCAACAGTTTAACGTTCATGTATTTTCTTTTATAAGCACTACACACAAAGTATTACGATGTACTCTTCCTCTCCATCTCTCTCTCTCTCTCCCCCTCACCCCTATCTCTTCCTCTTTCTCCTTCCTTCTCTTTCCCCCTCTCTCTTTCTTGCTTTCCCACCCCTCTCCCCTCCTCTTCTATACCGCCTGCAACATTGTGAGACTCTTTGACAGAGAATTATATACAATGCCACATTACCTGGAAGATTTATACCAATGCAATATTTTTGATATGTTGAGAATGACTAATATATGATTATTTCCGTAATTTTCCATTATATGTATACATTTTTACTGTTGTTTTTTTTTCCTCTCTTTTTACTTCCCCTGGCAGCCACAATTTTTATAGCAATATTCTACGAATATCAGTTTACTTGGAAAACACACAACTCTGTCTCTTCCTCTTTCTCTTTATATCTCTCCCCATCTCTCTTTCTTGTTTTCCCACCCCTCTCCCCTCCTCTCTTTCTGTACCGCCTGTAACATTATGAAACTCTTTGATAGAGAATACTTACAATACGTGGAAGATTTACAGCAGTGTAATATTTTTGTTATGTTGAGAATGACCAATACATAACTATTTTTGTAATCTTATAATATATGTATACATTTTTATTGGCAATGTTTTCTTCCTTTCCTTTTCACTTACCCCAGCAGCCACAATTTTCTTTTTGCTAAGTAATATCCAACGAATATTACTTTACTTGGAAAACATACAACCTTTCAACAGGTTTGCGCAGCCATCTTTTTTTTTTCAGTGGTAACTAATGATAATTTGAATTTGTTCATTTGATACTGTTTTTAATTCCCGGGGATATATTATGAGAGTATATTAGGCATATTTTATGATATCACACCGCATCAGTTTATTTTATGATGCAGAATCTATAATTTTGTTGTACTTCGATCAATATTTGTAAACATTCATTACATTGTACATTTGACTGTTTGTAAACATTATGTGATCAAACGCAGTCTAAGTGTGACGAATGTACACTTATAATCAGTAATGCCGCGTGGTGGGAGAATGAGAATTTGTAGTGTCTGTATGTGTTTATGTGTGTGAGAGTCACGCATTGGATGTGATGAAGAGATGATTGTGTGTATGTGTTTATGAGTGTACCTGTGTTTGCGCGTGCGTGTGTGTTTGTGAGAGAGAGGGAGGGAAAAGATGTGAATACAATGTAAGAAAAGGAAGTAACCCCATTGGTCCCTTTTAATCAGGTTACGTTTATTCGTCACGTACAGTGTGTTGAATGTAGTGAATGTAATATATTTTATAATGAATAATGTTTTAAATGATGTTAATTGTTATTCTTTAAATAGTGATGAATGATTTGAAAATTGTAAATACTTTCTCTTTTTAATCAACTATGTATTGTGTGAACAAATGTTGCACTTCAGCCTTTTGGCTGCGAGAACATTTCATTCAATAAACCATACCATACCATACCATACCATACCATACCATACCATACCAAAAACACGAAATGACATTCTATTACACTTGGGATGCTTTACCTGCTACGTTTGGTTAAAGTCTGTCATAAGAATTTACAGAGAAGTTTAATACGTTATAAAAGATTTGATCAATCACCCCATGCCCCCACCAGTCCTAATGCTCGGAATTCCTTGATATGACATTAAATTTGACTTTGATAAGAAACTATAATATTCATCAATTTCTTCACAGCACGTACGAACCTAACTCTTTCTTATTTGACTATAGAGAAGAAGAATTTTTATAAAACCATTATAGTTTGGACCCCTCTCCCTCCCTTCCAACCCCTAAGAGAGTTGGGATAATCTAAATAAATTGAGATCCTACAATGTATCACCATAATGATGCTTCCAGCCAAGCTTGGTAGAAATCTTTCAAGGATTTTATCAAGAAAATATCAATGGTGATGGTTCTTGGGCAGTTTTCATATAGGGTTTATGTTCCATTTTATACCAAATATCAGGGAAGTAAATGATTTGCACATTGTTATTTTCCCGGCAATGCATCGTGCAAATATGAAATCATTTACTTCACGACGCTTGCTCATTTTCCGGTTCCACAAACTTACACTATGGCACTTACGGGTCCATTATCACTATGGATGTGCAAACCTACAGCTGTTTCCTTTATTTAGTTAAAACCTTGGGCCATGCCTACGAGCCTCCATCAGGATCTACAAAAAAAAAAAATAACGAAAAATAATACACAGAGTACTATTAAAAATGAGCAGATATCAGTATTGATAATATGAATTATTGTACAATATATACACCACAGACACTGGCGCATAATGCATTTTGGCATACGGAACAAACACATTATTCAGATTATACTGTAGAAAATTACTCATACCTATTATGATGAGGTCTATAGGCTACATAGCAATTACATAGCGTGTGGTTGGTTTTGCTGAGTGGGTGTTGTTTGTGTAAAGAGCGTGTGTGGGTACCTGGTGTCTGTGTTTGGATGTGTGTGTATGGGGGGGGGCGTTTAGAATAACGATATCATTGGAATATTCATCGATACTTCTCAATTATTTTAGTGAATATACAGCACAGATGATAACACAAACAATATACATTAATGGAATTTATAATACATAAACAACTCATTTTTGTCAATGATTGTTGGGAGGGGAGCGGGCGTCAACCACAAATGTCAAAATCTGATTAACCACACATGTCATAACACGTCGACCACAAAATAATGTCAAAATGTCCCAATTTTACTGCAAATGTCATAAACGCGTCACAGGGGAGGATCCAGGAATTCCGTAAAGGGGAGGCGCCTTTACAAAATTTAAGGCTTGCGCACCCCCCTCCCACACACACACACACGAAGGGGAGGTTTTACATTTTTAGAAGTGAAATCCAAGAAGTGAAATCCAAGAAGATTACAAATATTCTGAAATGTACAAAATATCACTGGAGGGAGGAGAAGGGTCACTTAAATGGTGATTGTGTAAAAAGAAATAACCCGTATTAACGATATTAATCGAAGCAAGAATTTGGATCGTGTAAGGCAAGCAATAGAAAGGAAGTACAAAGAATGCATGATAAAAGTAATCCAAATTTACAAGGCAATATTTGAAACGATTTATTGAAATCTAATTCATTCCAGTGTGAAAATATTCAGAACCTCCTCGAAAATGTAAGAACAATACGTATTTTGAAAGCTTTTGAAAAATGTTAGAATATGTGTTACAATTTGGATTTCATAACTATGTTTGAGCTAATTAGTCTGAACTTACTTGTACGAGAACTTGTTTGTGTCATCCTCTTTCGTAGCGTTTGTGTTTATTGGTAAAGTCTATATTCCTCTTCTTTTTTGTTCTTAGTATTTTGTTTCTGTATGTTGTAATGCATTTCATTATGTTATGCTTGTTGTTGGAATTTTTTGGTTGTTACTTTTTGATTGATTAGTTAACTGTTGTATGGTTTTGTTGTTGCTGTAACACTGTATTCACGGCCTCTCTGAAAAAACAGCATCACCTGGCTGATCAAGGGCATTTTATCCCGTGATTAAATTAAATTAAATAAAACAAACAAACAAACAAACAAACAAACAAACAAACAAATGCAGCATTAATGGATATTATGTACGCAAAAAGAAGGCCTCATGTAGTCTGGATTGAGAAATGAGAGAGAAACACACACTCCATTGTCCTTTTTTAAGTAGACAAACTGATATCCATAATATGTCGCTATTATAATCTAAAGGTTTTTATGTTACCATGTAGAGATTCTCTTAAAAAGTATAAGTCTCTATGGCGAAATAAATGATAACATGCCAAGTCGACTTTAAGATACACATACATGCATTTCACGTGTAGGTCTGTTGTTAGATCGTCATGGCGACATAATTATCATTCTACCAAATTACACATGAACCTCTATCGAAGCTTTCTGGTGAGGAACAGGCAACATAGATATAGACATAGACATAGACATAGATATAGTGCACAGTACAACGTTGTGCAAGAGTGTATAATTGGAGCCACGGATTCTGACACGTAGGTAATTACTGTGAAGCGTTTGGGCACCATTATAAGGAGAAACGACTCCAGGAAAGACAAAATTAAAATATATCTCAGCAGTAGGAGGAGAATGTGAGGTGTTAATATGGACTCTTCCTTGGATACACTTGTTTATCAGTTGGAGAATTTCTGCTATTTTGAAAGGAAACAGATTATTTTTGAATGCTGACAACTTTTGATAGTGTCTGCCCACAAACTTAGAACCAGATGAAATAGTCATAGAAGAGAAAGATAGAAAGTTACTAAGATTATCGTAATTTTGTGCTTCTCCACCAAATTTCAACAGATTAAGATTTGAATGTAAATGACGTGGTGTTCTAGTTCAAACGAAATTTTCAACGTCAATACTACAATGTTTTATATTTATTTTTCGACGAGCATTCAACTTCTCTTTAAAGCACAGCGTCATATCATTTATCCACTAGTGTCTATACCATTTTATTTTCACGGGGTAACCCCTTCAGCGAAAGAACTGATTAACAATGTGACTCCACATATAGTACACACAATACATGCAAACTGCACCAGAATATGTAAGAACATGTTGATTAAAGAGAAATATCGTTTGCAGAACTCAGCAGATATCAACTTCAACCTCTGAGATCCTGGCTCTAATGCATAGAATTATCATAATCAAATTAGAATGATTTCAAAAGCTGGACTAACTTTCAATTTTCCCCTGTAAAATCCATAATATTTCAATTCAATATGGAAACACCAATCTTCGCTTCAAGTCCGTTCGAATTCATTTTGTTCTTCAAATAGGGACAGAGCCTTTCTTGTAATGTTCAAAATCAAAGGACATCGACAATTTCTGTACTTTATTTTGCATTTCATTACGTCGAATTCCCCCTTTTTATTGTATGATTCTCTTTTATTTTTTTCCGGTTTCTCTTTGTTCCTTAACAGTATGGATATATCACCTACGGAATGGTCAGCAGTATATTTTATATGCTGGATAGTTCCCTCTTTTTACGCCTCCGCCATGAAGTGTCACCGGAGGAATTGTGTTTTTGGGTTGTCCGTCCGTCCGTCCGTCCTTCCGTCCGTCCGTTCGTCCCTCCGTCCGTAATCAAATTTGTGATTTGTGATGCTCACATTTATTTTTACATTTTGAACATCATCCCTTGGTAACTTTTGGACCCTCCAGTGCCCACACCTACGTACGCTGCTAAAATCAATCCAGAGGTATAACGTATAGACCTGTATTTTTCCAAGAGTGTCTCGAGTTAGCAGCAATCTTTCTGGCAGTCAAATGCTCCAGCATACATAGCTCTGTGCTCATCAAAATATTCATGTAATATCCTCAAGCTGCCACCACAGCTGTGTATTAATAAAGGTGTGTTCATGTATATGCTCAATCGATGACATTTGATGGTAAAGTCCCATTTCAAGGTTCATGAATTTAGCTTGCATATTTTATTCAGGAAAATAAAGAGTCACGTATACAGGCGTACATAGGCCTACACACACACACACACACACACACACACACACGCACACACAAACACACACACACACGCTCTCACACACACAAAGAATAAGGAGTAACCAAAACCAATGCCAAACTGCTGTATTTGTAAGACTGTTTAAATGATTTCTTATATTCATGAATTTGGTGAAATCTTGATGTATTCAGATGATAGAAAAACTCCACCTAAATAATTATTTATATAGTTAAAAGTAGATATATTCGATACACAACCTAATTAAAGTAAAGTAAGTGTTTAATGCACAAAGACAAAACAATCATAAGTCATATTACTTTACATAATAGTTGTCCCGAAATACAGACATGTACAGTGTGGAGGACTCAGAAAACCAATGTCATAATACCAATGATAATGATTTGTCATAATTTTAGTTGAAACTCATTACGATCGTGTTTTGCAAGCAAGCTCGTTCCGTATATTAATGGTACCATCTTTAATGATTTCTCTTTATGAATTTTGTTTTCTGTAATATTTTGATTTTTTTTTCACAGATTGAAGATTTGATGTTGTATTATAGCAGCCATTATAACGATTTATGGCTTCAAACCTCAACGGGAGGTGACTTGGCCCGATGTGTGTGTACTATGCCACGTCTTTTGAAGTTCAGTTTTTGGTGTCCCTACTTGCCTGACAGTTTCCTCTCAACAGCCGTCGCCTCAGCATCATCCTGTCAGGTATGAAGTTTGTTAGTTATGTGCTTTTGGGATCATAGAAAAAGTCATTTCAAAAATAGTTAACCACAAGTCATAATCATAAGGCTTTTCTTTCTCTCGCAGATTAACATTTAAGTGAGTTGATGTACTTTAACATTGTATGTAACCTTAGTCATCCCCAATGTTTAACCCTTCAATTTACTATGACAAAAAGGATCTGTAAAGACACTGCTATTTCAATGTTGATTTATCTAAAAGAATTTAGGGATATTAAGCAAACGAACTAATACAACCGGCCTCCTTGTCTTCTGTGACAGAAATTTTGACAAGACAAGATCTCAGTTCTTCCCTTTAGGCCTTCTTGGACCCTTTAAAGCCATTATTTTTTTTTAAATCAAGAAATGATCTCTCGGTCGGAGGCAGTTATTAGTTTCTAGAATGAGGGGCAGCCTGTGATGCTACTGCTACACAAAAAAAAACAATAAAAATGAAGTTAATCGCCTCCCTCTACCCACGTACAGTCATAAGTACTCCTGTGGCGAACTGTGCATGCTTTATATACGAGCCCATTCTCGACCCAAGCAATGAATGAAGTCTTATTGATTCAACCCTCAAAGATGTTATTATATGCATATCGATCCTTGTATCACAACGGAATGGCTATAAAACGCTGACAACAACATTAAGGAAACTGAAAATGAAGTCTGAGGAGACCTCAGATGGAGAATGATATATAGCTAACTTAATTTGATGGCTCAGTCAAGGTCAGATGGCGTGGTCTGGACACTCCTTTGCCTTTTGTTTGTTTTTGAAAACCATGAAAACAGGGTAGGCCTACCTATCATAGTATACTCGATCCAGCAACAGATCATTAGCTGATCAGAAATGTCCCCATGAGTCCACTGGCCCCATACCATATCGATAACATGACACAATGTTGATATTCTTATATAAATTCACACGTTTTAAATGCATTAAACCATAAAGTTAGCGATACTCTCCTTGTGAATTATGTATTTCTTCTGCTCTCTTTGCTAAAATGGTATCCTGGATTACGACAGAGGGGAGATGTTGTTCTCATCAAACCTTAGTTTAAAAAATATATATAAAAAATCACTTGACATCCATGGCTTGAAATGCAAATACATTCTTTTCCTAAGCACTGTTCTCTCGTATTTGTGTTCCATCCTACGTACTTCCTATTGGAAATATATATTTTTTTCTTAATCCTTTCATCACAAAGTGTAGCCGCGGCCGGAGGCATATGTTTTCTGGTTGTCCGTTCGTCCGTATTATTGTGTTTGGACAGCATAACTTGAGAACCGTTTGAGATATACTAATGAAATTAGGCATATGTTTCAACGACTGGACGAAGTTGTGCCTATCTACTATTTATTGGGTGTCAATTCTCAATGTAAAATATCAAAGATAAATAGTCAAAGGTCAATTTAGTTTTAATGCTCAAAATGTCACTATTCCTCATAGAATCATCTATGCAAGAGCCAAATGTGTTCTCTTTAAACCTAGAGTGAACATGTATTACGCCATACTATCTAGATAAAGTTATGAGGTGAAAAGTCCAAAGGCCAAGTAAAAAGCTAAAATTTCACTCTTTTCTTCATATCTTGGAAATGTTTCCAAGTATCTTGAGGGAACTCAATACATATGCCTATGCAACTTGTTTTTGTACAGCGCACGTCAAACTTGTCAAGTATCTCAATACGTTTCTTTGTAACTCAACCTCATTCCGCTACGATTTAATGTTTTTTGAATTGACTACCGATTCAGCAGACGAGGTTTCCGATAGACAAAATATGATCTCGACCCCATTTATCTACAACATACCCCGTACATATCAAACCGGGTGTGCACAATAAATGTTAACATCATATGTTTGATTTATACATGTATGTATACAGCATAACAAGAACCTGAGTCGAATACAAGTAAGTAGGGTATAGGTTTAGTGCAGTGCAGTGCCAAGTCACACAGCTAGGTGATAATATATTTGTGAGCATCATGACACAATTATGTAAAGCAGAGGTACTACACTTTGTATGTCTCAATACATGTAGTAAGTATTGGAACAGTGACAATATTTTGCTGGAGTACATATCCTGTTCATCAAAGTAATATTGGCAGTAGTATCAGCAATAATCATAATGATGATGATAATAATAATAATAATAATGATAATAATGATATAATAATAATAATAATAATAATAGAAATAATGAACAACATGCATACATGGTATGCATACCTATACTAAGTATAAAAAAAGGTCCATAACCTCTAACATGGCCATGATAGCGATAATTTGGTCACTTCCACAATCGCTAACCCACTATCTATTTTTCTCTATTCATATTCAAGACATGGTTGTCACTGTGTGTTGAATATGAACCCAGAAAATGGACTGTGTTGGTTGGTCTCTTTCTCTCTTTATTGCCAATATGATGAGCATCTATTTATTTTATTTTGAGAATCCTTTCGTACAAACTGATTTTAAAGGGTAGGAATCGAAAAAAGTCTAAGTAGGTCCTGCCCTGTTAGTATTAATGTCCCATAATATCTTTGAATGATTTTAGTATTTGATCAACATCTGAGCACAAATTTAGACAAACAGGATGAATTACAAAAGTTTATTTGGATCACCGGGTCAGCTGACCTTTTTTTTTTCGACAGTTCTTAGTCTTCATTTGAAAACAGAGTACATCTTATTTTTTTTCGACCCAGTAACTGATCACTTGATTAATCAGGATAATTCATGATTTCACTGGTTGTCATATCGATTACAGATATTAATGACAAATCAAAGCAAATGTACAAATCCAGTCAATTCAAAATGCGTTGGCCTTTATTTTTTTTTTTCATTACACTCATTATGCATAATGTTCAAGCATACCTTTATCTGTACTGGTATCCATGAATGGGAAAGAGAGTACATTTCCTTCTCTTCAAACCTTAATCTATGAATAATATTATTGGATCTAATGTTTGTCCCTTGAAATGCGTGCACGTACTTGTGTAAGGCACATTATTCCAGCGTTATTCGTATCATGTACTTTTTTCGTCATGCATTCTTGCTAATTTAACTCTATTTTGATTGTTGTTAATGTATCTTTTTTTTTTTCTCCACAGATTCAAGATCTGGATTTGCATCTCAGAAAAGAGCAAGAGTATATAAAACATCAGTCCTCAGGAGGAGGTGACTTGGCCCGATGGGTGTGTACTATGCCAGGTCTACGGAAGTTCAAGCTGTCGTGCCTCTTCTTGCCAGATGGTTTCCTCTCAACAGCCATTTCTTTATCATCATCCTGTCAGGTATGTAATTTGCGTCCTTTGCTGTTGGGGTCGTAGAAGACCATACTTGAAAACTAAACTGATTAGGCAAATCATGATTTTCTTGAAAGATAAAATGATTTATATATATTTCTATTTCTAGCAGATCGACAACATTGTGACAGAACTAAGGTTATTTGTAACTAGTCTTCTTCATCTGTAAACCCTTGGTAAGGGTACTTCTGTTGAAATGAATGTTTTACTCTGAACTGAATACAATAAAAAAGAACGAGATCTGTCACCTGGCCTTTTGCCTTCTCGGAAGTTGAGACGACGAAATTTCACATCTTCGTTGTTGTTGTTTTTTTTTTTCTTCTGGAAACCACTTTTACTTTTGTCTCTCTTTCTCCGTCCCTCATACCTCTCTTACCGCCATGATTGACTGCTATCTCATTGTTTACGTACGACCACTCTTGACCCATATAATATTACTTATAAGTTCGTTCGTACTATTGTTTAAGATCACAGTTTATGGAGATAGACTATACGGACATGGAATAAACAGAAAGAAAACTTATTCTCCTATACTTGAATCACTGGCTGTGCTCACCCTCCACCCACTCGAAAACTGAATCGCATCGCCATTCGTTCTTTCCGATAACAGTAAGGAGCTGGAATACCCTGTCCTTGAAAACCGCTGCAGCGCCATCTGTAGGAGCATTCCGTAACCGGCTAACGGTTCATCATAGTGGCTAGTCTGTCTTTGTTCTCCATGATATGTGCTTGTAAATATCTTTAAATAAACGGTATTATAATGTTAATAACACAGTGTGCAAGAATCTTCATCTTATTGAAAGAGGCAGACTTAACCAAGAAAAGAAGAAGAAGGAGAAGTCAATTAAAGTCTATGAATTGTTTTCAATGGTTTGATCTTGTGTCATAGGATTGGAATCTATACACATGTACATAGATGACGATGAAAAAAAAAAAGATATACATATTTGGACAACATCCATAGCAGCCAGCAGGCTGAATCGCAGCCATTACGTGAGTGTGAGAACATTGAAGTATAATGTAGAAAAAACAAAGATACACAGGGACCGCGGAAGCGGGAGGGGGCACACACACTTTTGGATCGTGAAAAAAAAAGAAAGAAAAAAGAAGAAAGGGAAAAATGGGGGGGATCACACTACCCGATTTTTTCACAAAAGTGTGCTTCAGATCGCTTTATCTTGATTTTAAAAACGCAAAAGCTCCGTCGAGTGGGAGGGGGCATCCCCCTCGCACACCCTCCCCCTCTACGTTATAGACTTTGTACATACACACACATGATGCACACGCGGAATAGGAGCTAAATGCCGTGATTTTGCTATCAACACTTTCCTGAAAAAAAGTCAATTTTTTCCATATTTTTCTCTTTTTTTTTGAAGGTGGGAGGGGGGGGGGGCTAGAAAAAAAAAGGCCAAGTACTTCACCCAAAGTTTGCACCAGATTGCTGAATTTCAGGTCTGAAAATGTAAAATCACCTTCGTGTGGAAGGAGAAATATCCCTTTGTATATCCACCCTCATCAGTATCCTTTTTCTGTTTGATTTCTTAAGAACAGACAACTTTCATGAAATTAATTGTAACAATGTTTAATTCAAGAAATCTATTTAGATGCTACACTTCATAGGCAAATTGTTTAATTTGCACATCAAAACATCCTGCTACCTTCGTAAGTGGGCCCGTTTCAAATCGATAAAAGACGGAAAAAATGCGTAAAATTGCACTCTTAGTATAACATCAAAATGCAATTTAAAGTTTTCACCGTGGGAGGGGGAAAACCCCGTCCCACACCCCCCCCCCCCTTCCCTCCTCTCGCCCGGGCTTGGTTGCTTCGCTCCCTCGCGTAGTAACCACAACCCTCAAAAAATCACAAGATCATTATCAAGGCTACGCCGGTGCACCTATAAGCATTGGGGGGGGGGGGGGGGGTTCAAGTCCATCAAAGACGCAAAAAGATACATCAAATGGCACCATCTACAAAAGTGACAAGATCATTATCCAGGCTACGCCGCGCTCGTGCGTCTAAGCGGCGGGGGGGGGGGGGGGGGGGGTTCACACCCCCACCTCTTCTGCGCAGCCACCCCCCCCCCCCCCCAACTGAAAAACGTTCCGCGGCCCCTGATACATAAAAAAGAAATATACCCCCCAAAAAAAAAAAAAAAATCAATAGATAAATAAAATAAATAAATAAAATGAAAAATAAAAAACATAAAATAAAATAAATAAATAAAAAGATAAATAAAAATAATATATATCAGAGTTAAATATTGCACAATGAAAGCAAATAACAGAAATAATGGCCATGTCATGTACCTCCACATGTGTAGCTATTCCAAAATATATACTTGATAACGAAAACATACAAAAGATTAAACAAATCAAATCTAACCTTCGCCAATAATGAAATCAGATGCTTAACACATTTTGCTCGCTGTACATAATGCACGGAAAATGACCATGAAAACTACAGGACTTAGTGTGAAGCTGGGGAGAAGAGAGAGTATGTGGAGAGAGAGAGAGAGAGAGAGAGAGAAAGGGAGAAAGGGAGAGAGAGAAAGGAAAAGAGGGAGACGGGGAGAGCGAAAGGTATGGAGAAATGTTTGAAAACTAAATTTAGACCTGAGACAAGCTTACGACTTACATATTATTAATTATTACGCTGAGAATAATACTTTACTATAGAACACTAATTCGTGTACAATAAAATTATAATTCAAATTACAATAGAACACTAATTTGTTTACACTATAATTATGCCTCCGCCACGAAGTGGTGCCGGAGGCATTATGTTTTCGGGTTGTCCGTCCGTCCGTACGTCCGTACGTACGTCCGTACGTCCGTCCGTCCGCTTTCGTTTACGCGATAACTTGAGTAATATTTATTGGAATTTTACCAAACTTGGTCCAAGTATGAAGTATGATGGGGCAATTATCTGATTAGATTTTGGGTGAAATCGGCTAAAGGTCAAAGGTCAAAGGTCAAGATCAAATCATGAAATTGTATCCGTTTACGCGATAACTCGAGACTGGATTGAGCAAATTTCACCAAACTTTGTTGTAGGATGATGTATGATGGGACATTTACTTGATTAGTTTTTCAGTGAAATTGGACAGAGGTCAAAGGTCAAAGATCAAGGTCAAATCCTAAAATTTATCTGTTTACGTGATAACTCAAAACTGGATGAAGCAGCTTTCACCAAACTTGGTCCAAGGATGATGTATGATGGGACATTTATTAGTTGAGTAGATTTTAGTAACATTGGCAAGAGGTCAAAGGTCAAAAGTTCAAGGTCAAATGCTACAAATGTTGCAATTTCCCCCATATCTATGCAATGCCCAAAGGTATTTTCTTGAAACTTGGTGTGGACATGTACTACTGCGTAAAGATTCTCCAGAGAAAGTTTCATGTCATAAGGTCAAAGGTCAAAAGGTCAAAGGTTAGGTGAAAATGTTACAATATCACTTTTCTCGCAAATGGTTCAATGTATCTTCGTGGAACTTGGTACATACGCATGTACTGACAGGCAGGGATTATCTAGGGAATTTAGGGGTCATGAGCCAATAGTCAGGGGTCAAAGGTCAAGGTCAACTCCTCAAAATTTTACTATTTCCCTCATATACTAGTATGTGCAATGCTTGCATTATTAGTTTCAAAACTTAATAAATGCATTACCTAATGGAGATTCTCTGGGAAATTTCCAGCCAGAAGGTCAAAGGTCAAAGGTTAAGGGTCAAAGGCCAGGTTTCAATGCCCCCCCCCCCCAAAAAAAAAAAAATCATTTTGTACCGTCATTACACTCTTTCTTCATACCTTGGAAATTACTCAATGCATAAACTTATAAAAAGGTCTGTCAGAATTCAAGTAAAAATTCTCAATTCCTCAAATATGTGTACCTGCTCTCTTAAGAAAATTAAAGCAAACCCAGTTCAAGACATTTCTGACAAACCTGTCATTTCAATATTTTGCCAGTTATGTGAAACTGTCATGGATCACACATTGTGAAGACATTGTACTATATGCCTATTGGGAGAATCATGCATTATGGCGGAGGCATCAGTCGCCATAGCGACATTTCTAGTTCAAATTACAATAACATTAATCAGAGGAATTATATGTAACCATTTATCATAAAACGTCTTTAGAAATACACCTGTATGCGAAAAGTTTGTGAATACTGAAGAATAAGTATCCATCCCGCGTTTATAAATCAGAATATAAATTGAAAATACAACGTGCATCACAGTACCATGTCGTCGCTGGGGCTACAAGACCTTGTATCTCAAATTTTGGTATAAAGGACTTTCTCAGACTATTAGTCAGACAATTAGTCAAGCGACGTCCCGTTCAAGTTTCAGCTGCCCCATCCCTAGTCCACTTCCTGGACTGTATTCGTATGCAGTGTACCCACGGACGTACGTTGATGGTGTCTGTATGTACACTGTATTACACAATTCACCCCTCCTTTCGGGAGTACCAATTGGTGGAGTGTCGCAGTCAGCGGTTGGGCGCATTGTGTGGGTGCATGCATGTGTATGCGTACGTGTGTATAGTGTGGGGAAAGCGGACGATTAAAATCGTCCAGTATCTGGACTACCCCAACCCCAAAATAAGGTCACCATGGCATGACAAAGGAAAAAGAAAAACCAAAAAAAAAAAAATCCAACTGTATGTGCGTGCCTCAGCCACCGTGACCCTTTTCCCAAACATTTGACGTTGCATATACAAAATTAATAGTACGTAATCTGATCCTGCCATCCCAATCACGACATACTGATTAAAACATAATACATGTGGAAAATGATTGCATTGGTGATTGTTATTTTTAGAATGCTTGATAATAATTCCAGAGACTTACCAATAAAAAAATACTAGAGCCTCTTCAATTCACGCGAAATCAAATTGATATCACATTTTAGTCATTTTATATAATGCACGTAAAGCCCGTCTAGATTGTAGAACATAGTATGTAACTAGACATAAGAGAGAGAGAGGGAGAGATTAAAATAAAGTGAGTGGGTGAGGGTGGGGGGGGGGAGAGGGGGAGATTGGGAGAGGGATAAGTTTAGGAAGTTGCAAAAAGGAGGTGTAATCAGGATATACACAAACATATTAAGAACTGATAAAAAAATACAAGCTTCAGCTTGATTTTAATTCACGGCATAAAATTATCAGGAATTATCACACTGACTTGTATATAATAACCGAAAGTTATGTTATAATAATAGTTCAGTCTTCACATTGTGTAATAATATTGACAATTTATCACATTACGGTAATTGTAAAATAAAAATCATATAAAATTCTTTTAGTATTCAACCTTATCAACCTCCAACTTATCAATCTGCAAACATATTCAAATGTCTCTGAATTATATACCTTTGGTGTGAGTTAAAATGTAAACACAGAACAATCATAAAATCACCTGTACAATACAAGTACCACTTGAAAACTTTAAACAACCAATCTCAAGATGAATTTACTTGTTAAATAAAGCATTTACACTTCTCCTGTAACGTTCAGTCCTGGAATTGATCTTCCTGAGTATGTTGCTATGTCTTAGGGCTCTGTAGCTGCTCTGTGTTGGCAGGAACCAGTCTGGAAACCTCGCATTGAGTGAGGCAGCGAACATCAGACACAACTGATCTCTTCTATCACAGAGTGAAGTGATGTTGCGCATCACACAGACCTCCTTAAATGATTAGTACCTATTACCCAAGATTTACGGAGCGCTCTTTTTTAAACCATTTCGATGGCGTTACTTTGTTTATTAGTATTGTTTTAGATGAATACCACACTTGTACGCAATACTCTAGGACTGGTCTGATGTAGCTAGTGAAGATTTCGTATTCTCAGCAATGGTCACGTCATCTACGCATTTCCAATGCTCTTCTGCGGTGTCTGCTGGAGTGGATTGTTGATCATTGCGAGGAATACATGTATAAAACATGATTCAGGCTTCAACATTTGTCTTGGTTAATGTTGGTTTCTTCATATTATGACGAGCTTGCTTCCTAAAGGCACTAAATTCATTGATAATGATATATATAACGCTTTGGAAGCAAGCTCTTCATATGTTCATTTTGCATTCTCGCCATTAAAATGATTATGATTATTTGTCACCTTTTTATCAATATTTTGACTCACCTCCTCTGCAGATTCAAGATCTGGACTTAAATTTCGAGATTATTCAGGACGATTCCCACTATCAGTCCTCGATGGGATATGACTTGGCCAGATGGGTGTTTGCTATGCCACGTCTTTCGAAGTTCAGTCTTGGGTGTCCCTACATGTTCGATACTTTCCTCTCAACAGCCGTCACCTCTGCATCATCATGCCAGGTATTAAAAATCTTTTGCTGTGCATTATGTCATGTGTCATTTGCTGTTGGAAGTGTGGTAGGCTTCAAACATGTAGACTACAACGGTAACTGAGGGAGCAACTTGTTAACTTAAACTTAACTCAATTTAATTTGTGGACGGCCTAACTTGATAATCATTTGAGGCATGCTAATGAAACTTTGCATGATGTGTGTATGAGTGGACGAAGTTTTGCCTGTCAAATTTTGCTAAAGGTCAAGGTCAAAGGTCAAGGTCAAAGTCTTAGAATTGAACTTTCCCCAGTATTTATACAATGCCTGAATGTATTAATTTTTCTTAGTATTAAGCTTGGTGTTTACATGTATTATCAGGGATCATGAGGTTAAAGGTGGAAACTCAAGTGAAAATATATATATATTTTTTCCATACTTCAGAAATGGTTCAAGGTATCCTCATGAAACTTACTACATAATAATATATATAGACCGATTCGGGTTCGTTGAGGGCAGCAGACAAGTTTCGGTTACACGGCGCAGCCATGAGGTCTCGCTTCGGTGTCTCCGCCTACCCCCAGCACCACCCCCCCCCCCCCCCACTTCCGCCCACCCCCAGGGCAGCAGACACAGCTGAGCAGACAACACTGCACACGCGCGCGGATGCATTGCGACTATCCGTGCGCATGCGAGGGGGGGGGGGGGGGGAGGGGGAGGAACACCGCAATAATGGCGCTGCCCTAGAGGGCCATAATACACAAAACGCCTCTCAGAATCGGTCTATATAACACTGCCTGTCAATGATTTTCTGGGGAATTTTGATGCCATGCTGTCAAATGTCATGTATCGAGGATTAAAATGCTGAAACGTATTCCCAACAAGTTGATCTTAAAACCAATTAATCCATCCAAATTGTAATATCAGTTCAATGTACTGAGTGACCCTCATTTATACAGTTTAGTTTGATTAAACGCTTTAAATGCATTAGTTAGCGATAGCGATACACTCCTTGTGAATTTTACCCTTCTTCTGCTCTCTTTGCTAAAATGGTATCCTGGATTACGACAGAAGGGAAATGTTGTTTTCATCAAACCTTAGTAAAAAAATAATAATAATAAAAAAAATCACTTGACATCCTTGGCTTAGAATGCAAAAGTTAAATAAATGCTCCGTTGTTTTCATAAACATTGTTCTCTCGTATTTATGTTCAATCCTACATACTTCCTATATAAAACATTTTTTTTTAATCCTCTCATCACAAAGTGTAGCCGCGGTCAGAGGCATTGTGTTTTCGGGCTTACAGTCCACTCTTCTATACTTGAACAACAGGCGGTGCTGACCCTGACTATATATCTTGATCTTTTTATGTAAAATATTTGTCTTGTATGATTTTTTTCCAAGTACGGAAAAAAGAACAAACGGACAATGGCAGTATTCCAAATATTAAATCACACGTCGTATGATTAAGTGCACTGAAACATTGAATTTGTGGTCGATTTGTTTGTATATCACATTGTAGTAGTATGAACATCTTCCAGTCACAAACTGCAAGACAGTGGTATCCTGGAAATGGACAGAGAATAGATTTTGGTATAATAGACATCGTTTGACCTTCTTTCCATGACTAAAACATATGTAAACCATCAGGACATTTCCCAGGCTTCTCTATCTCTAAGCGAAAACAGTGATCCATGATTTCGAGACGCATAAGATAAAAGACTACTTGTGTAGAATTTAATCCCTTTGATTGATAGTGAATTTAGTACATTGAAAAACACTGTGCTTTTCTGCTGTTTTCTATGTATGAACGAAAATAAATGAGAGATTTTGACAGTTTCCAGGAAAAGAAAAAACAGTGCAACTCGTTTATCATCTGAACAACGCCCGTCTTAAATCTGTTGAATTCGTGAAGTACTTGGGTGTAACCATCACTTCTGATTTGAAATGGACCCAACACATCAACAATACTGTCAATAAAGCCAATAACGTCCTTGTATTTCTAAGACGCAATTTTCTCTTAAAATCCGCTGATGTCAAAGCAACAGCTTACAAAATATTGGTTCGACCAATTGAAGAGTGTGCTTGCTTTGTTAGGGATCCGTTTTCCGAGAACCTAATCCACAAAGTGGAGATAATCCCTAGAAGAGCTGCGAGATTCACTTTGAATCGCTACCATTATACCTCAAGTGTTACTATAATGCTGCAAAAGCTTGATTGGACCACTCTGGAATAGACTTACCATTATGTACAAAATGCACAATAATCTTACTCATCTTTCGGCAGAGGACTATAATATCAAGCAGGTTACTCAGTTGACGAGAGCCACCCAACCACATTCCGATCAGATACCATACTCGAGAACTGAATCGCACCGCCATCCGTTCTTTACGATAACTGTAAGGAACTGAAATCCCTGTCCTCTAAAATTGTTGCAGCGCCATCTGTGGGATCATTCCTTAACCGACTAACCATTGATCACAGCGACTAGTCTGTCTTTGTTCGACATTTACTTTTTGTTATGTGCTTGTAAATATCTATAAATAAACTACACTACAATGTAAATAACACAGTCTGCAATAATCTTCAGCCTATTAACGGAGACAGAAATAGCCAAGAGAAGAAGACAAAGAAGAAGAAGGGGAAATGAAGAAGAAGAAGAAGAAGAAGGAGAAGAAGGAGACATGATTAAAATTGTCTGTATACTGTTTTCAATATTTGATCTTGTGTCTTCAGATTGAAATCCATACACATGTATAATGATGAAAATGTATTTTTTATTGGGAAACATGCATAGCAGCCCGCAGGCTGAATTACACACATTTTACATGAATAAGTGTGAGAAAATTGAAATGTAATATAGAAAAAAAGGCATAAAAAGGACAAAACAAACAAACAAACAAAAATAGAAGGGTTAAACATTTCACAATTAATTTTTGTCATCATCATAAATGGTTCTGTCATGTTCCTCCAAACATGTAGCTATGTCAAAGTATACTTGATTACAAAACCAAACAAATCAAATAAAACCAAAGCCAGTACCCAAATCAGATAATTAACATATTTTGCTCGTTGTACATAATGCACACATAATGCCCATGAAAGCTGCAGGACCTAGTGTGAAGTTGGAGAGAAGAGAGAGAGAGAGAGAGAGAGAGAGAGAAAAGGAAAGAGGGGAGGGGAAGAGGGAGGGAGGGAGAGAGGAGGACGTATCCCAACATGTTTCAGAGAGGGATAGAAAGAGGTTTAAGAAGTTGCAAAAAGGAGATGTGATCAGGATGTTCAAAATCATATTAAGAACTGAAACAAACAAGCTTTAGCTTCATTTTAATTCAAAGATTGTAACTATCAGAAATTGTCACACAGACTGGTAAATAATTACCGGAAAATATCTCACACAATAATACCGATATTCAGTCTTCATATTGTGTTATATTGAAAATATATTACATTGCGGTATCCTATGTAAAATAATAATCAAATAAAATCTTTTAATATTCAACCTTATCAACCTGCAACTGATCAATCTACAAACATATTCAATCTGAATTATACCTTTGTTGTGAGCTATAATGTGAACAAAGAGCAATAACAAAATTACCTGGAGTACATATCCTGTTCATTAAAATAATATTAGTAGTAGTGTCGGTAATAATAACAATAATAATAATAATGATAATGATAACAATAATAATAATAATAGTAATAATAATAATAATAATAATAATAATAGATATTATGAAAAACATATACGTTATATATATGCATATCATATTGTGTATCAAAAAGGTCCATAACCTCCAACATGGCCATGTCGGCGATAGGTCACTCCCACAAAGGCTAACCCATTATTCAATTTTCTCTCTTCATATTCAAGACATGGTTTGTCACTGCGAACTGTGTGTTGAATATGAACAAAGAAAATGGACTGTGTGGGTTGGCTTTTTTCTCCCTTTGTAGCCAATATGATGAGCATATATATATATATATATATATTTTTTTTTTTTTTTGAGAATCCTTCCGTACACACTGGTTTTAAAAGGTGGGGATCGAAAAAGTCTAAGTAGGTCCTGCCCTGTTAGTATTAATGTGCCATGATGTCTTTGAATGATTTCAGTATTTGATCAAAACCTGGCCACAAACTTAAACAAGCAGAATGAATGACAAAAGTTCATTTGGATCACCGGTTCAGCTGACTTTTTTTTCGACACTTCTTAGTCTTCATTTGAAAACAGATTACATCTTACTGTTTTTGACCCAGTAACTGATCACTTGATTAATTGGGAGAATCCATGATTTCACTGGTTATCATATCGATAACAGATAACAATGACACATTAAAGCAAATGTACAAATCCAGTCACTTCAAAATGCGTTGGCCTTTTATTTATTCATTTGTTTATCACGCTCCTTATGAATAATGTACAAACATACTTTTATCTGTACTTGTATCCAGGAATAGTACAGGGAGTACATTTTTTTTTCTTCAATCCTTAATTCGTGAATAATATTATTGGATCTAATGTTTGTCCCTTCAAATGCGTGCACGTACTTGTGTAAGGCACATTCCAGCGTTATTCGTATCATGTACTTTTTTCGTCATGCATTCTTGCTCATTAAACTCTATTTTAATTGTTGTTATTTTCCCTTTTTTCCTCCGCAGATTCAAGATCTGGAGTTGTATCTCAGCAAAGAGCAAGAGGATTTAAAACATCAGTCCTCAGGAGGAGGTGACTTGGCCCGATGGGTGTGTACCATGCCAAGTCTACAGAAGTTCCTGCTGTCGTGCCTCTTCTTGCCCGATGGTTTCCTCTCAACAGCCATTGCTTTAGCATCATCCTGTCAGGTATGTAATCTTCGTCCTTTGCTGTTTGGGTCATAGAAGACCATGCGTGAAAACTGATTAGGCAAATCATGATTTGGTTGAAATATAAAATTATTTATATATATTTCTATTTCTAGCAGTTTGACAACATTGTGACATAACTAAGGTTATTTGTAACTAGTCTTCCTCATCTGTAAACCCTTGGTAAGGGTACTTCTGTTGAAATGAATGTTTTACTCTGAACTGAATACAATAAAAAAGAACGAGATCTGGCACCTGGCCTTTTGCCTTCTTGGAAATCGAGAAGACGATATTTCACATCTTCCGGTTTTTTTTGTTTTGTTTTGTTTTGTTTTGTTTTTCTGGAAACCACTTTTTTTTGTCTCTCTCTCCCTCTATCCGTCTCTCATACCTCTCTTACCGCCATGATTAACTGCTATCTCATCGTTTACGTACGATCATTCTTGACCCAAATAATATTAAATGGAACGTTCGTACTATTGTTTCAGATCACATTATTAGTTTGAGGAGATAGACTATACGAACATGGAATTAACAGAATAAACGTACTCTCCTATACTTGAACCACTGGCTGTGCTCACCATCCGTATATTGTTTAATTGATCTTTTTATGTGAACTATTATTTTTTTTAGTACGGAAATAAAGCAAACAAACAAACAAACAAACAGTCATTGACAATATTCCAATCTTAACTTACACGTTTTATATAAAAGTGGATTGAATTACTAAATTTGTGGTGGATGTCTTAATATATTACATTGTATTACTAGGAATATTGTCTCGTCACAAACTGCAAGTGGTATCGTGGAATAGGGCAGGGAGCAGATTTTGGTATAATAGACATCGTTTGACCTTCTTACCATGACTAAAATATATGTAAACCATCAGGACATTTCACAGGCTTCTCTATCTACAAATCAATTATTGGTCTTTTGTACGTACAAATGTATCCAGTCCTTCAGAAGAATTTCTTTTTTTGCTCCTTGTTTTTCAACAGATTCGGGATCTGGTGTTTGATTTTCGCAGAGGCTTTGGTGATTCAAAATCTCTATCTCATGACGATTCTCAATATCAATCATCGCTTGGAGGAGACTTGGTACGCTGTGTGTGTGCCTTGCCAAATCTTACGACGTTCAGTCTGTTTTGCTCCTACTTGACCGATGATTTCCTCTCAGCAGCTACCGCCTCAGCATCATCCTGTCAGGTGTGTCATCTTTAATTATAGAACCAATTGCTTATATTGTGTAACTGTGCCCCTCTTTTGTCAAATGACTGACAATATATCATTTGTTTTTCCTCTGTTTTTGTTTTTTTGTTTTTTGTAGTACAATATTGTTGGGAAATCTACAATATGCCGGTCATAGATTCGTTGTTGATTGTTTCTGAACAAAGTCTGTTTAGTCATTCTCGTCGTTTCCAACTCGATTTAATAGCGATCATTTTCGTCAAATTTTCTTCAATTTATCTCATAACTTTCCTGTTGTGATTTCTTTGGTTATTTGATTTTTCACTTTTTCCACATCAATGAGTTACAACACACACGTGTACTCCACCCACTCATAAAAAACAAAAACATAGACACACACATATACAAACACACCCTAATCATAGTACATACGGAGACAAACATAATGAACTCTTACATAAGCGAAAACAGTGACCCATGATTTCCAGGCACATAAGTATATCATATTATTAAGATAAAAGACAATTTACATGCGTAGAGTTTAAGCCCCTTTGATTGATAATGAATTTAGTATATTGAAAGACACTGCGCTTTTCTGCTGTTTTCTATGTATAAACGAAAATAAATGCCAGATTTTGACAGTTTCCAGGAAAAGAAAAACAGTGCGACTCGTTTATCATCTGAACAACGCCCGTCTTGAATCTGTTGAATTTGTGAAGTACTTGGGTGTAACCATCACTTCTGATTTGAAGTGGACTCAACACATCAACAATACTGTCAATAAAGCCAATGACGTCCTTGTATTTCTAAGACGCAATTTTCTCTTAAAATCCGCTGATGTCAAAGTAACAGCTTACAAAACATTGGTTCGACCAATTGAAGAATGTGCTTCGCCTGTTTTGGGATCCATTTCACGAGAACCTAATCCACAAAGTGGAGATGGTTCCTAGAAGAGCTGCTAGATTCACTTTGAAACGCTACCAAAATACCTCAAGTGCCGCTATAATGCTGCAAAGGCCTGATTGGACCACTCTGGAACAGGCTAACAATTACGTACAAAATACACAATCATCTTCCAGCACAGGACTATAATATCACAAGGTTACCCAGTTGACAAGAGACACCCAACCACTTTCCTATCATATACTACACTCGAAAACTGAATCGCATCGCTATTCGTTCTTTCCGATAGCAGTAAGGAGCTGGAATTCCCTGTCATTGAAAATTGCTACAGCGCCATCTGTGGGAGCATTCCGTAACCGGCTAACGGTTCATCACACTGGCTAGTCTGTCTTTGTTCTCCATAATGTGTGCCAACATCTTTAAATAAACAGTATTATAATGTAAATAACACAGTTTGCAAGAATCTTCATCTTTTTGAAAGAGGCAGACTTAACCAAGAGAAGAAGGAGAAGGAGAAGACATGATTAAAGTTTGTCTGTAAACTGTTTTTCAATGGTTTGATCTTGTGTCTTAGAATTTGAATCTATACACATGTACAGAGATGACGATGAAAAAAAAAAATATATATATATATAAATTTATTGGACAACATCCATAGCAGCCCGCAGGCTGAATTGCAGACATTTTACGTGAGTGAGTGTGAGAACATTGAAGTATGATATAGAAAAACAAAGATACATAAAAAAGAAAAAAAAACACACACACACACAAAATATATCAGGGTTAAATATTGCACAATGGAAGCAAATAACATGAATTATGGCCATGTCATGTACCTCCACATGTGTATCTATTGCAAAGTATATACTTGATAACAAAAACATACTAAAGATTAAACAAATCAAATCAAACCTACGCCAATAATGAAATCAGATGCTTAACTCATTTTGCTCGTTGCACATAATGCACGTAAAATGACCGTGAAAACTGCAGGACCAAGTGTGAAGCTGGGGAGAAGAGAGAGTGTGTGGAGAGAGAGAGAGAGAGAGAGAGAGAGAGAGAGAGAAAGGGAGAAAGGGAGAGAGAGAAAGGAAAAGAGGGAGACGGGGAGAGAGAAAAGTAGGGAGAAATGTTTCAAAACTAAATTGACACCTGAAACAAACTTCCGAATTACATATCGTTAATTATTACGCTGAGAATAATTCTTTACAATAGAACACTAATTCGTTTACACTATAATCCAAATTGCAATAACATTAAAGGGTGTGTACAGTTCTGGTCGAGGTGAAGATTTAGCTTTTAACGTTTTATGAGATATTCAGAAACCACTCTATGAGATGTCAAAGAGCATGCAGTTCTAAGGGGTATCAAAAGTTTATTCGATGAAAATCGGTTTTGAAATGGCTGAGATATCCAAAAACAAGGTGAAACAAAGAGATACTAATAAAGTTGGGGCATGTCGCCTTTTATTATTAGCTCTTTTTTGGGATATCTCAGCCATATGAAAACCAATTTTCATCAAATAAACGTTGAATCTTTCTTAAAATTACATGCTCTTTCATATTTCATAAGAGGCTTTTCATTATCTCACTTAGGAATGTTCAACACATGAATCCCTACCTCAACCAGTACTGTACATGCCCTTTAATAAGAGGAATATAATCATATGTAACCATTTCTCATAAAATGCCGTTAGAAATATGCGAAAAGTTTGTGATTACTGAAGAATAAGCATCCATCCCGCATTTATAAATCGGATTATATTATATGAAAAATACATCACAGTACCATATCGTCGCTGGGGCGACAAGACCTTGTATCTCAAATTTTGGTATAAATGACTTTCTCAGACTATTGGTCAGGCAATTAGTCAAGCGATGTCCCGTTCAAGTTTCAGCTGCCCCAACCCCAAATTAAGGTCACCATGGCATGCCAAAGGAAAACACACACACACACACACACACACACACACACACACACACACACACACACACACACACACACAAATCCAACTGTATGTGGGTGCCTCGGCCACCGTGACCCTTTTCCCAAACATTTGACATTGCATATACAAAGTTAATAGTA
The DNA here is from genome assembly GCF_964275005.1 of Diadema setosum. NCBI lineage: Eukaryota > Metazoa > Echinodermata > Echinoidea > Diadematoida > Diadematidae > Diadema > Diadema setosum. Next base: position 1,524,088 of record NC_092696.1, read on the forward strand.
CGTTATGTGATCCTGCCATCCCAATCACGACATACTTTGATTAAAACATAATACATGTGGAGAAATGATTGCATTGGTAATTGTGATTTTTTAGAATGCTTGATAATAATTCTACAGACCTACTAAAAAAGATTAGAGCTTCTTCAACTCACGCGAAATCAAATTCATATGATATTTTAGTCATTTTATATAATGCACGTAATGCCCGTCTAGGTTGTAGAACATAGTATGTAACTGGAGAAAAGAGAGAGAGAGAGAGAGAGAGAGAGAGAGAGAGAGAGAGAGATAAAAAGAAAGTGAGTGGGTGAGTGGGGGGGGGGGAGGGTGGGAGAGAGAAAGGTTTAGGAAGTTGCAAAAAGGAGGTGTAATCAGGATATACAAAAACATATTAAGAACTGAAACAAACAAGTTTCAGCTTAGATTTGATTCAAGGCATAAACTTATCAGAAATTATCACACTTACTGGTATACAAGAACCGAAAGATATGTTACATAATAATTGATATTTAGTCTTCACATTGTGTTATATTGAACATTTATCACATTACGGTAATTGTAAAATAAAAATCATATGAAATTCTTTTAGTATTCAACCTTATCAACCTGCAACTTATCAATCTAAAAACATATTCAAATGCATCTGAATTATATACCTTTAGTGTGAGTTATAATGTTAACATACAATTATGTAGAACAACCATAAATAACCTGTACAATACAAGTACCACTTGAAAACTTTAAACAACCAATCTCAAGATGAATCTAATTGTTAAGTAAGGCATTTACACTGCTCCTGTAACGTTCAGTCCTGCACTTGATCTCCCTGAGTTTGTTGCTATGACTTTGGGGTCTACAGCTGCTCTCTGTCGGCGGGAACCAGTCTGGAAATCTCGCATAGAGTGAGGCAGCGAACCTCAGACACAACTGATCTCTTCTATCACCGAGTGATGTGATGTTGCACATCACACAGATCTCCTTTATATGATTCATACCTATTAACCAAGATTATACGGAGCGCTCTTTTTTGAACCATTTCTATGGCGTTACTTTGTTTATTAGTATTGTTATGGATGAGTAGAATTCTCGATGACTAGTCTGATATAGCTAGTGAAGATGGCTAGTATGTCTCCAGATGGCGCCCTGTATCGTTTCATAACGCGGAGTACTAGTATACGTAGAGCTTCCTTGCAGCTCGCTTGACAATGTCGTCGACATGCAAATACTAACGAAGATTGCTTTGAATAGGAACACCAAGGAGCTTGACCTTGTTTATCATTTTCTTCCAATACATTGTCGTTCAGCTTAAGCTTGATGGGTGGGAGTGGTGTTTTGGTGAACGCGACAGGCATCACTTTACATTTCGAAGGGTTAAGTTTCATCTCCGCTTCGGCACACCACTTGCTGAGTTCCTTGAGTGTGTCCGGGACAACACTTGCAGAGTTGAATTTCTTATTCTCAGCAATGGTCACGTCATCTACGCATTTCCAATGCTCTTCTAAAGGTGTCTGCTGGAGTGGATCGTTGATCATTGCGAGGAATACATGTATAAAACATGATTCAGGCTTCAACATTTGTCTTGGTTAATGTTGGTTTCTTCATATATGACGAGCTTGCTTCCTAAAGGCACTAAATCCATTGATAATGATATGAAGAGTTTGTTTGCAAAAACCGATAAGTCCATACTTGCCAAATGGAGATATTTGCGATTGAAGGTCAAGAAAAATAAAGAGAATAATAAGAAAAATGTTTGCTTCTTTTGATCACAACTTCAAAAATGTTCCTTTATATGTAATAACAGATATATCATTTAAAAGGTATTATTTTGTACATTATGACAGACACCGTAATTAAAGATGTTCACACATGGACTTATCGGTTTTTGCAAACAAACTCTTCATATATTTAACGCTTTGGAGTTCTTCATATGTTAATTTTGCATTCTCGCCATTATCATATGATTATACTTATTTGCCACTTTTTTATCAATACTTTGACTCATCTCCTCTGCAGATTCAAGATCTGCACTTGATTTTTACGAGCATTCAGGATGATTCCCAATATCAGTCCTCGATGGGAGATGACTTGGCCAAATGGGTATTTCATATGCCACGTCTTTCGAGCTTCAGTCTGACATGTCCCTACATGCCTGATGGTTTCCTCTCAACAGCCGTCACCTCTGCATCATCATGCCAGGTATGTAATCTTTTGCTGTGCATTATGTAATGTGTCATTTGCTGTTGGAAGTGTGGTAGGCTTTAAACATGTAGACTACAACGGTAACTGAGGGAGCAACTTGTTAACTAAAACTTAAACTCAGCTTAATTTGTGGAGGGCCTAAATTGATAATCATTTGAGGCATGCTAATGAAACTTTGCAAGATATGTGTATGAGTGGACGATGTTTTGCCTGTTAACTTTTGCTCTAGGTTAAAGGTCAAAGGTCAAGATCAAAGTCTTAGAATTTAAATTTTCCCCCGTATCTATACAATGCCTGAATGTATTCTAATAAACTTAATGTTTACATGTATTACCAGGGACCATGAGATTAAAGGTGGAAATTCAAGTGAAAATGTATATAGTATATATATATATATATATATTTTTTTTTTGTACTTCAGAATGGCCAAAAGGTATCCTCATGAAACTTAGTACAATCAGGGAGGTGGAAGAAAGATATCTTTCTTCCACCTCCCTGGTACAATATGCATAATAGACCGATTCAGGTTCGTTGAGGGCAGCAGACAAGTTGCAGTTACACGGCGCAGCCATTAGGTCTCGCTGCTGTATCCCCGCCTGCCCCCAGCGCCCCCCCCCCCCCCCGGGCAGCAGACACAGCTGAGCAGACAGCACTGCACACGCGCGCTGCATTGCGACTGTCCGTGCGCATGCATGGGGGGGGGGGGGGGGCAGTTGTCGTGAACACCGCAATAATGGCGCTGCCCATGCTAATAGAGGGCCACAATACACCAATCGCCACATAGAATCGGTGTATATAATACTGCCTGTCAATGATTTTCTGGGGAATTTGATGTCATGGAGTCAAAAGTCAGGTATCGATGATTAAAATGCTGACTCGAATTCCCAACAAGTTGATCTCGAAACTAATTTATCCATCCAATGAAATTGTAATGTCAACAGATCAATGTACTGAGTGGTCCTCATTTAAACAAGCTTGTTTGTTTTTGTTTTGTTTTGTTTTTACGTAGGTCCCTCTTTTCCATTAACGCAATTATTTTGAAGAATCATTAGTTTCATATAAAGTGTACATTTTTTGTAATACATTGACCGTTTTGAATTTGTGTAAGAACAAACATATTTTTTTGAATAAGATTTCATTTCATTAAAAAAAAAGAGAAACAAAAATGGGACTTAGGTCAAGGAGAGTAAACTCTCAAAACATCTGTGACAGTCTTGTGATGTGATGTGATGTCATTTCATTTCATTTTTTTTTTTTTTTTTTTTGCCAGTCAACTACCGTCTCAAATTGCGAAGATATTATCTAAATCTATTTGGAGAACCATGCGATATTGCGGAAGCATACCAGTCGCCACAGCGCCGTTTGGTTTTTTTTTTGTTTTGTTTTTTGTTTTGTTTATTTCTATTACAGATCAGCGAGCTTTGCTTTCGACCTACCGAAATGTACTGCAGCTTAGTCTCAGAGTCAGGAGCAGCAAACTTGGCTGAATTTCTGTGTCGTCTGCCCAATCTTACACGTGCCAGGCTCTACTATGTTAAACTGCCAGAGACATTCTTCACGACAATTTCCTCACAGGCTTCTCGCTGTAAAGTAAGAATCAGTGATTTTAATCTGCTCACTATTTGTTCAATGTGAGGGAGGGGAGGGGAGTATATCACAACTGTCTTGGAGGTGATATTACGATTTATTGCAGAAAGTGAAGCCGTTGAAGGGGCAATGATGTTTTCAGATAATATTTTGTCTGGCACAGTGATATCATTAATCACACAAGAAAATTCAAAATAAAAACATCATAATTATTTGAAGCATCATCATTACAAATCATATTAATTTCTATCATTGCCCATCCGACAATAATTACGTTCAGATGACAAGCCCTAAACTAGAGGTTGACTTCGACGTGCGTCCACACTACGAGGTTAAATACCTGCCCCTTTGAGTGCGTTGATTTTTGTGTTCAGACAGCCGGCATGCCCGGGACTCGTGCTTAGAGCGCTATCCATAAGATTTCTCGTGGCTCTTAACATCGAGCTAACCTCGAGGTTAGCTAACTACGAGTACGTCTTCACGTTCCCTTACTGCAAGCTTAACATCGAGGTTTCCTATCCTCGAAGTTAAGGTTTTTTGTCTAGACGTAACTAATGTAGCCGTACTTTGAACCAGGACTTTTGACAGGAAAACTGTTAAAATGACAAATGATATATTTTTTTTTTTTTGCAGAGGAGGTGGTTGCGCCATTCCTTATTACCAAGGAGAGCCAACCAATATGATACAAGCTATGTTGCTATGAATCCATTTCTTTCAGAGAAATAAGAATCAGTTAACAGGCCTAGATGATAACGATGTGTCCTTTTGATTATCTTCATCGTGTTACAGATGGATTGTATCACCATCGATGACAAGCCATTAAGATCTTTCCTGAGTGATAATCAAGGAGGCGTACAGGTAAATATTTTTTATTAGCTTTTTCCTTTTTCTCATTCTTTTGTTCTCTCAATAATGAGATTATTAATAATCATATATGTGATATTCATGAAGTGTAGTTATTGATGGCCTAGCATTTACCTTAGTGGGACATCTGGATGGAAGCAGAGAAAAAGTCACAAGAAGAACAGCGAAGAGATTATGGGAAATTCTTTCAAGAGTATGACGTCTTATCTTAATCCAGCTCAATCTTATTCAGCAGTACGTAATGGTGAACGATGAGGAGAAACAAGAGGGAGGTAGAATTAATCTGCTGCGAAGAATGTAGAGGCAAATTAAAGGACATCAGCAATTTGCTTTACACTTTGATCTTATACGATAGGGTCTTTTAGTACTATCACATATTGATACATAGATATTTTATTCCGAGGTTATGTCGGTAATTTTAGCAACAAAAACAACAACATCAACAAACAAACCAAACCCAAACAAAAGAAACATAAACCAACTAAACTTAAAGAAATGTTTTCAATTCCAACATAAGTAATTTGATATGAAGTGAAAGAAAAAAATTGCATATTACGGGTTTGGGTGTGAAAATGTCTCAAAAGTAGGCCTAATGCTTGATGATTTGTTTTTAACCAATCATCTCTGTTTTCGGGTAAGACGTAGGCATAGTAGGCTATCGGGAAGCATTGATACCAACGCGCCTTACAATTCACCCTTCGCGAGCTTGCGGCGTACGTTGCTGCCTGGGCATGGTGAGGATGAAGTTAGTCATCTAATATTTGAGGTGCTGTCAGATTTCCGCAAACGATGATACTAACTTTAATTTTAGAATTTGTAGGCAGCATACGTCGTCAAGGATCAATTGTTTCGAGCGACAATTATGCAACATCGCATATTCGGGTAAAATGGAGTACATTAGTGCTCTGGCGATAAACTTGTTTGGATGTTGCCACAATACTTTCTATTGAATGAACACCAATGACAAGGATGAAGGCCCGTTTACACCGAGCACGGTACGGGCAACGGGCTGGGTTTTTGCAATGGTGTGCCAAGAAGGAACTATGTCTGGTTCTATTACAATATCACTTCCCTGCCAATAATTTTGTTACACAATTGATCTTCTTTACTGTTTATTTTCTTGTTTATGATTTAGTCATAGGAATGCCGTTTCGGATGATTTTGTCGCGATTTTTTTTTCAACTGAACCAGACAAGGTTCCTTTTGGGGCGCCATAGCAAAAAAAAACAAAAAAACAAAACAAAACAAAACAAAACAAAACAAAACAAAACAAAAAATCCCGGCCCGTTGCTCTTACCGTGCTCGGTGTGGACGCGCCCCAGGGGTTCGATAACCGCGCGTTGTATACATTTATGTAACGGCCCAGACTAAGACCACATAATATCACTGACTACAATTTTCTTCAATGAACCAAAAATATGTCCTTTGGGTTGATCGTCATTTTTTTTTTGCCTTACACTGAAAACTTATCGTTTCTCTACCAAATATCAAAATTTTGCGGCTTATGACGAAACTGAAATAGAGATATAAAAGTTTTACTAGACCATTAGCTACTGTATAATTTTATAGCTTAGTATTGACACTGTTATTACGTTAAAAATCCGAAATTCGTATTTAGCCTACTTTCAGAAGAAGCTTTCGAACTGGACGGTCTTTCATTTCATTTCACAAACGTCACCCAATCCTCTACTACCTTGAAACATTGTCTTTCTATTACATTCTCCTCTCACTCTCCAACAGACACCCTGAGCTATGACAGCAGCTCAGAAGACAAGTGGCAGCCAAGAAACATGTCAAGGTTCTGGGCAAGAAAACTTACCAGCTCCGGACGAATCTGAGACAAACAACTAAGGAAGCATGATACTATTAGTCATTATTAATAACTATTATGTTACTCTTCGAGGAGTTGGTTTCTTGAGAGGACCAGGACAAGAAAGGACACGTGCAAGAGGAAGAAGGGAACAAGCAAGATAAAGAAATCAATGCAGGAGAGGGGAACAAACCAGGGCTTAACATCATAAAAAGAGGAGACACAAAGTTCTTTGGAATCATCTTCTTACTTATGGTCTTTCTAATAAGTCCTCCTTTGTCCTATGCGGTATTACTATTGTGACAAAATTGGTATGGAGACACCCCTCTCAAGATAATGGACCAACCCAGGGTGTGCAGTGTGCGTGCACACGAAAGTGTGTATGGGGTATAGACGATGTCAAGGGACACACGCAGCGGGTACAAAGGTCTAAGTGCAAGAGGTATAAAAGGACGCTGCTCGGAGAGGGATGAGGAGATAGATAGTTGGAGAGTTAGAGTTAGAGTAGTAGATAGTGAAAGTAGATAGCCAGCGAGCTGTAGGGAGAAGGGCTCTGCCCTGGGGTGTAGATAGAGCTGTTTGGGAGATATGTTTTCCAAACTTTCTGGTGGCTTGGCTTGCTATCGCACACATTGCTTGTATCTTTGCTTGTAATACCGCCTTCTCGGAGGACGACTGCACAGGCTCTGCTTAATAAACACACAGTAACGGTATGTTATTCTCCATGACTCAGTCTTTGATGTCAACTTTGTAGTTGTAAGCACTGTCGCTGATTGTCTGCTGTGCGATGTTTGTGATGGGTGTTTATGGTTAGTGATGTGCGGAGTGCAGAGTGAGGGTGTGATGGTAATGTGCAAGATCACAATATATTTTTGTGAAAACGAGCCTACAATCAACCCCGTAAGGCCAAAATTCGCTACAAATGGTGGCAGCGGTGGGATCTTGATACATTACTGATATATGCTCTAAATGTACCTCAGCTCGTCTCGACCAGGATATGATATGGAAATGGAAGTGCTCAGAAGTGAAGCAAAGTGCTCTGAAAGATGCCTATAGATGGCTCTAATTGATGCAATATCACAAGCGATATGTAGAGTGAGCTACCCCAACGTCAGAGCTCAGTTTGTGAGCTAGCTCGTTTGAATAGCTCGAAGTGCAACAGTGATTATTTGTGAGCTTATTTGGCAGCCCAATTTGTGAGCTGGAGTGATTAGCTCAAATGGTGAGCTCATTTTGCAGCTCAAATGGTGAGCTCATTTTGCAGCTCAAATGGTGAGCTCATTTCGCAGCTCAAATTGTGAGCTCATTTTGCAGCTCAAATTGTGAGCTCATTTTGCAGCTCAAATTGTGAGCTCATTTCGCAGCTCAAATTGTGAGCTCATTTCGCAGCTCAAAGCGTGAGCTCATTTTGCAGCTCAAATTGTGAGCGGGATCCCATAGCTCAAAATTTGAGCTGGCTCAATTTGTGAGCTGGATGGAAAAGCTCAATATGCAGGCTCAATTTGTCTGCTCGTTTTGACAAGCTCAATTTGTGAGCTCGATTTGTGAGCTTGATCAAGGAGTTCGACTTGCGAGCTCAATTTGTGAGCTCATTTTGTCAGCTTAATTTGTGAGCTGAAATAGGGAGCTGGAATTATGAGCTCAATTTGCTAGCTCATTGTGCATGCTTGATTTTCAATTTTGATTTACAGGATCAAATTACTGACAGCTTGTTATCTAGTGAGTAGGGTGCAAAGTGTGGTGCGCTAAATCCCCTAATGGACACCAATGAATTTGGAGGTGTTGATTTATGTTTTGATTATTGGATGGATGCCAAAATGTGTTTATCAATGTAAGTCGGTAAAAGTGGACACTGTGTGATAGCCAATAATCTACTTGTCTGATGTGTTCCAAAGTTACTCATGTTGTAAAGTTCATATAATTTGAAACAAACATGAACAAGAAAACAGGGCATGTGGAGGAGCTTGAGAGGGAATTGGCTGAACTAAAAGAAAAGATCAGTCAGTGTCAACTTGAAAAAGACCTGCTGGAGTGGCAGAAAGTGCAAGCTCAGGAGGAGTTGGGAAGGATAGGTGGTACTGAAATGAACCCAGAGTGTTCAGGAGGAACCGTGGGAAGTCCACGAAGGCCTGACACGTTGACACAGGTTCAGTGTCATGACACGGACTCTGAGGTTAGATTCAATGTACCTGGTACTCCCAATGCTCAAAGAGAAACTGTTGGACTTGATTCAAATGCGTCGACAGTTCCAATGGGTAGGAATGTTACTTTTGCACCGCAGCAACAGCAGTTGTTCCCTATTTCATCGACTCCCCAAGATTTGCATGTAGCGCAATTGGACTTGAACAAATCAATGCTTGGCCTACCAGAATTTAATCCGCACCCAATGTCGGCCATGATGTCACATGCTCCACATGTCATGCAAGGACATGTTAAACCACAGCGACCTCTTTTGGTACCAGACAGTAGCTGCTAGCCCTCATTCCTGGTCTGAAACAATTCAGACAGTATTTGTATGGTAGGAAGGTGAAGGTAAGGACTGACCATGCCTCTTTAAAATGGCTCCTTCACTTCCGTAACCCAGAAGGGCAATTGGCTAGATGGATTGAACAGATCGCCGAGTATGACATTCTTATCGTACACAGACCTGGCAGGAATCACTCCAATGCTGATGGACTGTCTCGCATGAGATGTAAGCAGTGTGGAAGACAGGAAGAGGAAGACGATATTGGAATCCTGAACACTCAACTTGCACCTCCCTTGCAGGAGCAGGTAGGATCAAGTGTCAGAGGTATCGCTACTCAACCGTCTATGAGCAAAGCAAACTTGCGAGAAGCTCAGCTTGCTGATGATTCCATGCAGTGGATAATAGAATTAAAAGAGAAGGACCAGGCTAGGCCAGAGTGGGGAGAGATTGCACAGAAATCAGCAGCAGTGAAAACATACTGGGCCCAGTGGAGCCAGCTAGAAGTTAAAGATGGGGTACTATGTCGTCGATGGGAATCCGACGACGGGAGAGCCATCAAGAGGAAACTTGTTATGCCAGAGAAGCTCCGGATGGATGCTATCAGGGATGTGCATAACGGCCCGTTGGGTGCACACCTCGGGCAGAGGAAAACGCTGGCAAACGTGAAGAGTAGATTTTACTGGAGCGGTATGGCTGCTGATGTACGTTCGTTCATTAGAATGTGCAATTTGTGCGCAAGAAGGAAATCCCCTACTAAGCAACGCCGAGTGCCACCACAGTAAGGGTGGGTATGACTGCCGTCAATGTCATTATTCATCAACTAAGTCCAGTAATCTCAGGAGGCACATCCACCATGTGCATGAAGGTCTCCACAGCCGAGGCAGGAGCAGGTCCCCCCAATCACCACGGCGGATGCCACGACCAACCACCATCAGATTGCCAAGTGAGAAACAGAGCAGCCCGGTATCAATCTCTGTGGACTGCTCCCCCATTTCGACGTCGCCACCACTGACGGGAAAACCCCTAGCAATGATACTTCACGAATTAAGTAGTGTGGAACCAGACCCAGGCAGCTCTTCCGATGAGGATGGTTCCCCACCACCAGCCCTACCCAAGCCCACCGTCGACGACTCAACCAGCAACCAAACACCATGTATAGATTCCTCGCCAGAACTAGATGATCGCCATGACAACGGGAAAGCCGATGAAAATGCATGTGAGAATAAAATCTTAGTATCCATTGTCGAACACAAAACAATCAAGTACTTTTCTGGCAATATTTGTATTAAGCGATTTGAAACAACTCATACATATCCAGTATATGTTCCAGCCGACTGGAATAAGTCAGTCCCATGCAATTATGGAATGAAAGATTAAGGGAATATTTTGTTGATTTTTTTTTTTGGTTGCATATAAGGATAAGGTCAGCAATCACTTGGTGATACATCTTTTAATATTTCAAGAAAGATAAGCACAAATAATGCTTGATGAGGTAGGTTAATCAAGAGTGCTTGTGTTTCATTTTCTTTACATAAAATCATGAAGAAAAAAAAAAGAAGAAGAAACAAATAAAGTTGTATTTATGCATGTATGTTATATCAATATATTGGTGCGATTGTCCAAGTGTGACAGGTACTATATGAATGACTTTTGCCAAAGGAGGCTATAGTGACAAGGAAATAGATATTATCATTTACTTTGTACAAATTTTAGGTTAATGAATGAAGTTACATGTTAATGTATACTTCGGCATTTTGCTTGTTTTGATATGATTCAATTTATATGTTATTTCGCTTTGAATTTTGATGTTGTTTTCCGTGAAAGAGAACACATGATATTATACTGTGTTTTGATATATTTGAGAGTAAGTTGTTATGCTGTTGGGACGCATTCCTCAACAGTAAACGCAGGCAATTCACCTTACTGACACAGTGTGTGATTCAAACCATGGTATTCAATTTATGCCATTGTACAGTACACAAAACTCTCTGACCAACGTTCATTTGCAGCTTATGATGATTTAATTGTATTTTTTTCGCTGTAAGACTGATAGACCGCTTGCGGTATATCGGTGCATGGAGAGTACGGCATCTTGCCTATTTTTATAACAAATTGGAGTTGAAATACATGTACTTTCATTTAGGTAATCTGTGAACTTGATCTTGCCTTTGGTTGTTATGACAATCGGAAAAAAAAATGCAATAACAGATGCTATTTGCCGTAAAGGTTTACTAAACATTCAACTTTGTAACCGCGACAGTATTAAGGTTAAGAGACATGTTACCTCAGATGTTCATAACTGCTGTCTTCATTATGTAAATAGATGAGTTCGAGTTTCTGCTGTCATTGTGTTGTTTAATAAGTAACATGAGTAGTTATACCTACTTTTGCTTATTACCTCTTTTTCATGTAATCAATCGTACGTATAATGTAACAGGAATTGTATTCGAAGAGGAACGAGATGAAGGAAATTGTCCTTCGTATTGATTTGCATGTCAGTACCTTTCTATAGAAATATAGAAATGAATAATGTTTGTGTCTGTGTATGTTATAATATATGCTATAGTCTATTACACGTACAGGTTATGAGCTGCACGACACCTGTATTTGTTTTTCAAAACTGCCAATGCTTTTGTATTATTTGGTGCCTTATAAGTGTAACTTTTAGTGCACAATGATATAAGTTTAGAAGCTCTTGCCAAAGACATTTTAAGTCTCAGAGTACTTGCCATTATATTCGTCGATTTTGAAGATGGTATAGGTTATATTACTTTTACTTATCAGTTTACAGATAAGAAGTGTGGAAGAAAGGAGACATAAATAGCCTTTTGTTTTCTTCCGTTTTGTTCCGTATAACGTTCGCACACGTTCTCAATTTTGTCTTTAATAATTTTTGTATTTCTTTGAAACGGGGACGTTTCAAACTTGGTTGGGGGTAATGTGACAAAATTGGTATGGAGACACCCCTCTCAAGATAATGGACCAACCCAGGGTGTGCAGTGTGTGTGCACACGAAAGTGTGTATGGGGTATAGACGATGTCAAGGGACACACGCAGCGGGTACAAAGGTCTAAGTGCAAGAGGTATAAAAGGACGCTGCTCGGAGAGGGATGAGGAGATAGATAGTTGGAGAGTTAGAGTTAGAGTAGTAGATAGTGAAAGTAGATAGCCAGCGAGCTGTAGGGAGAAGGGCTCTGCCCTGGGGTGTAGATAGAGCTGTTTGGGAGATATGTTTTCCAAACTTTCTGGTGGCTTGGCTTGCTATCGCACACATTGCTTGTATCTTTGCTTGTAATACCGCCTTCTCGGAGGACGACTGCACAGGCTCTGCTTAATAAACACACAGTAACGGTATGTTATTCTCCATGACTCAGTCTTTGATGTCAACTTTGTAGTTGTAAGCACTGTCGCTGATTGTCTGCTGTGCGATGTTTGTGATGGGTGTTTATGGTTAGTGATGTGCGGAGTGCAGAGTGAGGGTGTGATGGTAATGTGCAAGATCACAATATATTTTTGTGAAAACGAGCCTACAATCAACCCCGTAAGGCCAAAATTCGCTACAAAATTAAAAGGCTGCGTCTTTCAGCCAGGACCTGGCAGCAGGGGTGAGGTTGCAGAGGGCAATCCATCCACCTTCCAGGCAATGAAGCGTGCCATCTTCCACCAAGTGGTCTGCCGTGATCTGTCCACGGAGCTACTATTGGAGTAGTCCCATGGTCTGTCTTGGAGAATGATAAACCAAGATCGAATGAGGGGGGTGGGGGGGTGGGTGGTCCCGAAGAAGAAAGACATTGAACCAAGATTTAAAATTCAGGAACAAAGCGAGGAAGGACATTAGTGTCCATGCTATGGGATTGCATGAAAACAAAATCTAATGAGGAACCTACGCACTTAACAACCCCACATCAGGATTCAGTGAGCCGCAGCGAGCTGAAACATTAACAGTAGAAATGTGAGAGCTCTATACTAATTCAACGGAGACGTACGCCTATGTACTGCTGAAAGTTGAAAAAAAAAAACAGGCAAAGACTACGAGCTGGAGACACTGCTGGGATGACGTTGTGACATCACCTTGTTGAGATTATTATCATGGCTGAATGACAAACCTTGTTGGCCAGTCTTGAAGAAACATCTATTTCATGCGTTTTCTCCACTTGTCTTAACTGTTTTTCTCTTCATTATAATTGTGTTTGTACAATTTGCATTTGAGTCGAAAATAATGATTAACGGACTTCTCATCGCAGGATACAGTTAGCAAGAGTACAAGTATAATATACTGAAAAAAATAACAATACGCACTCTCTGAGTGAGTAGCATGTATAGCGAGCGGTTTATTTGGTTTATTCTTTCAGCTCATACAGGAAAAATTGTATTATGCTCTCTATACATGTCATTAACTATATATGTATCATGTGTTCAATTTTTAGTGTAGTTCACAGTGAAATAATAATTGTATGAATAGGAATGGATATCACTTTAATTGTGCATGAGAACGTCTTTAATATACTTCTACTGTACGTGGTCTCTTATGAACTATCTATGTAATTGCTCTTACATTGGTTGATGTACAGAATATTTTGATTTTTATACGTTGAATAGTAATAATGAGATGATAATACCATATTATGTGGGCACAATGCACTACCAGATTTGTCATGCAGGCAAAGGTGAATATTGGCAATCCATCCGGTGTTTTTTTATTCTTATTTCTATTGAAATCAAGTTTTATACTATACGACACAGACACAGACAGTTATACAGACAGATAGACACACACACACACACACATACACACATAAATGACAACGTTCTTAACTATCACATTGTGAAGAATAGTAACTTGTTTGTATGACGACCATTATGAATTTACTAAGATTCCCATTGCTTTCCCCGAATACATTACACAAGTAGATCAACATGTATAATGTGTATACTCACTCCGTCGTAAAACCTATATATTAACTCTAAGAATTTCTTTTACGAAATATGTGATTGCGATGCCTATATTAATCCAAAGTTGTAGGAAAGTTTGTACAAAATTATTTCATATTGACTCTTGATGATTTTTTTTTTTACAGTTGTATTGTAACTTCAACTGAAAAGAGAAATTCGAATTACTCTTGAAGAGAGTAATTTTGTGTTAATAAAAGGAAATAGAAAAATAAAACTTGCAATACTCGCCGGAGACGTTGAAGAACGAGGGCATAACACCACTTTGCTGTATTATATTGCACATAGGAGCTTCAGCACAATATCATTCTGGCACGTAGAACCGGGAATATGTCTAATTGTTTACACTCTAGTCATACCTGACAAAAGTCCTCAAATGACATATTGACGGTTTCAGGCAGTTTGAAATAGATCTGCATAATCATGAAAAAAATATGATAACACTATTGCTGCTTTAGACCGTCTTTCGATGTGTAAGGCTATAGTGTGTTCAAAAGGTGTACATTGTTCTGGTGAGACAATTTTGCATTACAATGTGACAATTTTATTTCACATCTCGTGGATACCTCTTGAATCCAGTGAGATGGTTGCCCTTTGTAGATTATACTTCATGTCGTAATGATTTTTGGACATCTTATCTATTCCGCGTTAACTTACACTAATGATACAGTTGAGTGGACACCCTTTCTGTTCTTGAAGGCCACATGGATGCCTTCCATTTTGTTGTGGTACCGGTCCAGCTTCGGGGTTGGGATCATTGGGCGCAGTAACACTCCTATAGGACTGCAAACTCAATTCGAATCTAATCAATCTGATCAAGTCAACACGATCGTTGTTGATTAGTCTTATAGGAACAATTCTGTTTCATGTGCTTTCTCCACTTGTTTTGTTCTTCCCTCTTTTTGATGTTTTGTTTTTAAATAATAAAATATTGATTTATGGGCTTCAGGATACAGATAACAAGAGTACAAGTATACTGAAAAGATAACAATATGCACACTATGAGTGAGTAGGGAGTATAGCAAGCTATTTCTTTGTTTTATTATTTCAGCTCATATATTATAGGAAAAATTTGTATCATGAATTATAAATATGTCGTTAACTACATGTATGCTGTTTTGAATTGTTTGTGTAGTTTATGTAAATGGTGTCAGTGATAATTATGATAGTATGGATAGGAATAGATATCGCTTTGGTTATGTTTGAAGGCATCTCTAATAATATACTTCTCATGTACGTAATGGGAGTCATGTCTTACAGTCTTTTAGAACGTATTTCTGTAATTGATCTTACTTTGGTTCATGTACAGAATATTTTGAATTTCATATGTTGAATTATAGTGTAATGACATGATTATGCCTTGTATAGACCACATGGACGACCAGATTTGTTATGCTGTCAAAGGTGGATATCGCCAATCCTTCCGTTTTTTTATATATATATATTTATTTCTATCAAAATTAAGTTCTATACTCTTACACAACACAGACATAGACAGACAAACAGACACACACACACGCACACAACATTCTTAACTATTACATTGTGAAGAATTGTTCGGATGAAGACCGATATGCACAGCCAGTAGACTTACTACGAAAAAAACACTGCTGTCCCCGAATACAGCACGTAACATTGTAAACATGTATCACGTACTCACTCCATCGTAAAACTTTGTAGATTAACTCTAAGAAATCTCTTTTACGAAATTTGTTATTGCGATGGCAATATTACTCAAAAATTGTAGAAAAGTTATTACACATTTAATTCATTATTGACTCTATATTCTTTGTTGTGATGTTGTCATTGTTGGTTTTGTACAGTATTGTGACTTCAACTGAAAAGAGATATTCAAATTATTGTTGAAGATAGGAATTTTGTGTTAAAATTGAAAGAAAAAAAAAAGAGTAATACTTGCTGGCGACGTTGAATAGAGAGGGCAGAACATAACGAATATATACTAGTATCACATTGCACATAGGATCTTCGGAACAGCATTTGTTTGGCACATAGGACCGGGAATATTTTCATTGTCTCCCCTCTAGTCATAACTGACTAAAGTCCTCCAATGACTCCCGGACAACTATTCGTATAAAAGTAATAAAAATAAATCTGGAACAAATAATTGTTTTAAGTGTGGTATCTTTAAAAGACAGTTTGAAATAGAGCCGTATATACATGAAAAAAAATATGATAACATTATTGCTGCTTCAGACTGTCTTTCGACATGAATGGCTGCCGTGTGTTCAGAAAATGAACATTGTTGTAGTGAGACAAATATGCTTTAAAGGGCTCACACGGGTAAATAATTCCCCATAGAGACGTGTGTTAAATTTCAAATTTCAAAAAATTCTGTAGAATAGCTGGGAGAAATGAGGTGTTTCATCTTCACTAACCTGAATAAGTGAGATATTACCTTTCATCCATCAGATTGCCAGGGTGGGTTGTTCTGCTCTAATTCTGTCCAGGGGTCCGCAAAGCCAGACTACGAGTTCTTGTCACTCAAAAAATCACCTATTTTCTGTACACGTACCCAATGAAATATAGTCCCCTCAAATTCCATCAGAAAAGCTTTCATCTTCCAACCAAAATGCAGTTTGTAGAGGAATTCATACTCAATATCTACAGCTATTCAGTTTTTTGCCAAACTACATCATTGATTTTTAATTGATTTTTTTCTTCATTTATTTTGGTATCTTTGGTACGAATTTGTGAAGGGGTCTGGGACAGTCCATTTTATTTACAGGTGTGAGCCCTATAGTGGAGGTCATATTTCTTATTTGACTTTTAAACATCATAAATGTGTTTTTTTATGGTATTTGCCCCTACATCATATGAGAAATTACACTTTCAAGGATTATAAAGCTTCTCAAAGGGACACTTTTAGAAAATCATGCCCTTTAGGGTTTTTTTTTAAATAAATCTTGCAGTTTTGATCAGTTCTTCATAAGATGAATACATAGATCCAGGCAGTTATCCTTGATTGTGGGTGTGTCATCATCACCTTATAGCCTACAAAGTACTTGATAAGACTTTGTTTTGTCAAACAGACTAACCTTATGTATTTTGAGCTGTTTCAGTGGTAGCCAAAACAAAGAAATACATTAAAATAACACAGTCATTCAAAGTTGTGTGATACTGATGACTGACTGCTATGTACTAAGATCTAGTGACAAGAACATAATATTAAGAAAAGAAATAGTAGCAAGGCAGAGTTGAGGGGGGGGGAGTAGAGGAGAGAGGTAGAGAGAGAGAGGGGGGGGGGTAGGGAGGGGAAGGGGAGGGAGGAAGAGATCTATACAATACAAGATACACAATACAAGAAGTCATTCAAAGTTGTGTGATACTGATGACTGCTATTTACTAAGATCTAGTACCACAAGAACATAATATCAAGAAAAGAAATTGTAGCAAGGAAGAGTGGGGGGGGGGTGGAATGGAGAGAGGTAGAGGGAGGGGGGTAGGGAGCAGAAGGGGGAGGGAGGAAGAGATCTGACACAATACAAGATACACAATACAAGAAGTCATTCAAAGTTGTGTGATACTGATGACTGACTGCTATGTACTAAGATCTAGTGACAAGAACATAATATTAAAAGAAATAGTAGCAAGGCAGAGTTGAGGGGGGGGGAGGTAGAGGAGAGAGGTAGAGAGAGAGAGGGGGGGTAGGGAGGGGAAGGGGAGGGAGGAAGAGATCTGATACAATACAAGATACACAATACAAGAAGTCATTCAAAGTTGTGTGATACTGATGACTGCTATTTACTAAGATCTAGTACCACAAGAACATAATATCAAGAAAAGAAATTGTAGCAAGGAAGAGTGGGGGGGGGGGTGGAATGGAGAGAGGTAGAGGGAGGGGGGTAGGGAGCAGAAGGGGGAGGGAGGAAGAGATCTGACACAATACAAGATACACAATACAAGAAGTCATTCAAAGTTGTGTGATACTGATGACTGCTATTTACTAAGATCTAGTACCACAAGAACATAATATTAAGAAAAGAAATTGTAGCAAGATAGAGTTGGGGGGGGGGAGGAGTAGAGGAGAGAGGTAGAGGGAGGGGGGGGGGGGGGAGTAGGGAGGAGAAGGGGGAGGGAGGAAGAGAGATCTGACACAATACAAGATCAACATAAACCAGCCGAGCTTGTATGGGATGAATACTTCCCATAGACGTGCATGTATTGCGTGCATTCTCTATAGGGCTCACACGGGTAAATAATTCCCCATAGAGACGTGTGTTAAATTTCAAATTTCAAAAAATTCTGTAGAATAGCTGGGAGAAATGAGGTGTTTCATCTTCACTAACCTGAATAAGTGAGATATTACCTTTCATCCATCAGATTGCCAGGGTGGGTTGTTCTGCTCTAATTTCATTTCATTCATTTTTATTTCATTTCCGGCCAAAACATATAATATGACAATTTCATATAAACAAATTAAGTACAATGTAATTATTACATTTCCAAATGAAATTTAGATGCACGTCATTTGTTTACATGACTCAATAAACATACTAGTTGAAAAAATACATGGGCAAAATGTGACTGAATCTTAAGAAAGAAAAGGTCGGAAATGGAGGGGACTGCTAAAAAGCCAAGCTTGTAGAATGCAGTCCCCTCGTGAGTCGTGAAAATTATAGTAATAATGTAACAAGACAATTTGACATAGTCCTCGGGAGACAGAAAATAAAACAAGTATACGCACACAAAACGCACACACAGACAAAAACAAAGCTGCTCTCTTACATACGCCAGGAAAGAATAAATAGGAGGTCAAAGGCCAGAGGGGGACAGGGAGACAGAGGAAGAGAGAGAAAAAGGCAAAGGAGGAAGAGTTCAAGGGTCAATGCCAGGGCACATGAGACTTTGGTCTTACCAATAAGTGGACTATCTATAAGTAATATATATAACAGTTATGAAATAGATTAAACAAAGTAAAGACATTAACAGCAAAGAACTCAGTTAGCAACTTCGAAATGCAAATCCCCAGTGATATAAGAATTGATAAACATTTTCTTTAATTTCAAAGTAAAAGTGTTAAAACTTAGAGATTCTTTTATGCTGCTGTCAAGGGAGTTCCAAAATTTAGGTCCAGCGAAGGAGAATATAGACTTTGCCAAAACCGTCCTAGAGAGTGGTAAATGGAATTCATTGATTTGTCTCGTGAGGTATGAATGTACAGTTTTATTTTGAATAAACATAGAATCAAACGCAAAAGGAAGGGAATTATTTATCAATTTGTACATAAACTGACCTAAATTCAAACAATACAAATCCTTAATTTTTAGAATATTATTTTGATAAAACAAATCGTTTGTATGACATCTCCACGACTCTCTACAAATAATACGAAGAGCTTTTTTCTGCAATAATAATATTCTTTCTAGATATGAGGAGTAAGTGTTGCCCCAGGCGAGAATGCCATAGTTCAGATAGGGTAAAATTAAAGATGAATATAACATAAATAAAACATTTTGGGGGAAATAAAATTTAACTTTATTGATTACGCCGACATTTCTAGAAATTGTACGGCAAATTGAATCAATATGCAAGTTCCAAGTGAGCTTATTATCAAGGATCAAACCTAAAAATCGAATTGAAGAAACTTCTTCTACAACTTCATTATCCAAATAGATGTTCTGAGATAACTTTTCCAAAGAATTACTAAAAAGCATACATTTAGTTTTTTGAAAATTGATTGATAATTCTGTCCAGGGGTCTGCAAAGCCAGACTACGAGTTCTTGTCACTCAAAAAATCACCTATTTTCTGTACACGTACCCAATGAAATATAGTCCCCTCAAATTCCATCAGAAAAGCTTTCATCTTCCAACCAAAATGCAGTTTGTAGAGGAATTCATACTCAATATCTACAGCTATTCAGTTTTTTGCCAAACTACATCATTGATTTTTAATTAATTTTTTTCTTCATTTATTTTGGTATCTTTGGTACGAATTTGTGAAGGGGTCTGGGACAGTCCATTTTATTTACAGGTGTGAGTCCTAAAATGTGCCAGTTTTAACTCACAGCTCTTAGATACCGCATTGACATGGTCTCATTGTCGCCTACAGTGTATATTATACTTCATATTGTAATGATATTTGAACATCTTATCTATGCCGTCTTATCTATTAGCATACACTAATGAGCCAGGAGAGTGGACACTCTTTCTGTTTCTTGAAGGTCACATGGATGCCTTCCATTTTGATAGTTTCGGATCCAGCTTCGGGGATGGGCTCACTCCTTGGAAAGTGGAATAACATCCCTATAGAACACTATAGCACTTCTATGAGAAACAGTATAACTGTACAAAGTTGTACAATGATTGTGGGAGATTCTTGATGTATTTAAGTAAAAAGAGCTTGGCTATTAAACAAAGACGAACCAGTGATTTATGATACTTGTAAGGACTGTAGGAAATTGATATAAATTTTATTTGACAATCACGTTATTTTTACTACTGTGTCAAGTGAAAACTGTGATATGTTTGCAGTATATTGATTGTACACTTCTACATGCATAGTCTTTGAAATCGGAGTAAATATTTCATATAATCAAAATCAAAGCACAATATAATATATTATCTACAGCTGTATGTCAAAATCTAGGTATTGCTGATTTTCTATGTATGTTGCTGAAATATGAAAAAGTAGTGAAGACATGTATGGTATGTATGACGTGTCTTTATGTGTGTATGTGTGTGTGCGTGTTTGCCTTTGTAAATGCCATTTACGACTGATCCTTTTTTTTTAGGTCTTATACAATGTATGGACTAGTGATTTTTGATGCCTGAATACACATATCTTTACACAGCACACACAAACATGAAGATATACATGTACGAATGTACTTCAGCATTTTTTATGTCAGGAAACAATGTAACATGCAACTCCAAGGCTGTCCCCTGGAATAAGGAGACACAAATTACAGACAAAATATGTAACAGACTTGTGTCACACTATCATACAATGATGTTACAAAATAAATTATCTAAACATACTGTATGTGTACAGAATATGATAACAATAAATTAATCACATAACCATAGAATAAAAAAAAAAATGAAAAACACAGAGAGTTAGCCACACTCTCATTCTATTCGTCACCATCACTTCGACTCGATTGCCAGCCATCACGTACTGATCATGAAACTACCAGATGACTACCATCACAGTAATACAACCAGTATATTCAATCCCACATCACATACCACTGGATAACATTTGAAACCATCGAACATCATTATCTACCATCACATTAGATACAATCATTCACCATCAACCACTATACGATACCCGTGGCTCTAAACCCAGCATTGACCAATTATCCTCACATTTTAGTTGTCTTCAATTTTATACCTTTTTATTTTCAAAGTTTAGTTTATTCATTCATTTGTGTGGGTAGCAACAACTCCAGTCATTCACAAAGTTTACATCCATTCGTATCTTTGACGGAAAGATGAGTTACCTACACCCACTGGGGACAATCGAATTGCTCGGATGGAGCAGAACTCATCTACACTGGTAAGTTCGCCAAACTGTGATACTCGTGTTTCAATCAAGACAAATCTTTATGAAGAATTGTTAGTATTAAAACTAAGCGAGATCGCCTACTTTTGATTTAGCCTTAAGTTTGCCATGACATTAAATTCCTGCGCTTATCAGAGTTACATGAATTTATCATAGCTCGTAGATGAGTTTTGATTAAGAACATCCATGCTCAGGCTGTAACGCACTATCGAAAGAAAAGAGGTTATCTTTGTAAAGAAAGTGGCGTGCATCGTTCTCTCTCTCTGCTTGATCGACCACGAATGTGCACGTGTAGTATATCTTTATCTTTCTATGAAGGGTCTTAACAATTCTTCTTTTTGGTTGTCTGTCGAAGTCCGAGAAAGACTAGGTGTGTCCTCGTTGATGTGTCTACATGTGGCTGCGTAGCCCCAAACTGGAGGCGTACATTGTATTAGGTTGGAAGACAGGTAGATGCATGTTGATGCCGTCTCACTCTTATAGCAGCTGCAAGGCGTTGGTGGCGGTATCTTCAGAGGCAGTTACAGCCTTCCTTGTAAGGGCTCACCAGCGATATGACGATTTATGCAGCAGCAGTCTCGAGTTCATGGGCCGTAGAATCGATGTGCCCATTTGAGGTTGGCCTTGAGGGTGTCTTTGAACCGCTTCTTGGGACAGCCTTGTCTGCGACTACCGCGGTGTGTCAGCTCCCTATAAAAGAGATGACG
Source organism: Diadema setosum (assembly GCF_964275005.1). Classification (NCBI taxonomy): domain Eukaryota; kingdom Metazoa; phylum Echinodermata; class Echinoidea; order Diadematoida; family Diadematidae; genus Diadema; species Diadema setosum. Next base: position 1,546,198 of record NC_092696.1, read on the forward strand.
AGGGATCTTCCAGTCTTCATGCAGATGACATGACCGGACCATCGAAGCTGATCGAGATTGGAGGATTTTGGCTTCGATGCTGTCGATTGGCTTTGTCCAAGCATTTTGATTTGTGATGCGATCTTGCCAAACGTACGCATGGATCGCAGAGAGCGCACTGTTCCGGCATTTTGGCAGGTGTGCGGTACATGATCCATGTTTCGCAACCAAAGAGAGGAGGTAAAAGGACTACTGGGTTGTATACCTTGAGTTTGGTCGAGAGGGAAACACCTCAAATTTGGTCGAGAGTCGAACGTTCCTGTGCTGTAAGATTTTGGTACGTTATAGTCTGCTAACTGCCATGCTAGCCATCTTTATCGCTTACTGCGATTTCGTTGTCCAGAGTACCAACACTGAGAGATCGTACTGCCCAAGTGTTTAAAGCTGTTGGCATTCTTCAGCGGTGTTCCATTCAGAGTGATGCTTGGCTGACAGAGAAAATTGTTTGGTGTGGGATGGAGGGGGGCTTCTCTCCTCCCGAGAGTCTTTGTCAGGCCTAACATTTTGTGATGCTCCCGAGAACCTGTTGACGTAGCCTATAGGTGGTTCTCTTCGATTGCGGGCCATCAAAGCACAATCACCCACAAACAGACCTTTGGGAACAAACCATGATAATAGCTATAAAAAAACCTCCAATAATATATTATTTACTCATTATTTATCTAGCGATCCACGTCCCACAAGCTTTGCTTTTTAGTGGATCACTATTTTCCATAATCGAATCTATTTTCCGCACGTCCACGAAGTATATATGTATTGTTCCTCCTAATTATTGTATACATATATATATATATATATATATATATATATATACATATGTTGTTATATAATTTATCTCGGATATTACATGAATCTTTTGCAAATGTTTGAACAACATCATTTCATGACATGTATACTTTGTACTATGTTTTGATTTTTGTTGATTGGAAATTTGTCCTATGTTTGTTTGTTTTTTTTTTCGTTGATTGATTGGAAATAAACTGTGATTGAATTGAATTGAATTGAATTGAAACCTCTCTAGCACACTTGTCTTTGCGGTAAGGCGCCTCAGATCATCTGATCTGTAGCTATCTAATGTAGATACCGAGCTTAAAGTCTCTAACAGCATGGAACAGGACTTGCGCGACTTTGGTGACACTGTCGAATGACTTTGCTGTTTCCATGAAGACTGCGAAGAGGCTCTGCACATTCTGCTCGACGATTTTTTTTTTCCTAAACCCGTCTAAAAACGGATGTTACGATTGCGGTGGTAGATTTTTCTCTGCAATGAAAAGATCAGCCTATCTAGGTTTACGCGGGCGACACTTAACACTATAAACATGATAAAGATTTTGATGAACACATATTTCCATTAAAATTAAGGACTTTTTCTGAGGATCTAATATCTCCTTTCCTTCCTTCTTCCTTCTCGCATCTCCTGTAGGCTCAGTGGCAGGGGCGTATGCAACGCATGACGGCAGCGGTTCAAACTACCTGTGTATGCCAATGGAGCCGATCTATGACCAGTTTGAGACATCTGGGCACGCCAAACGAGGTCTGCTGTACTCCACTGAATTCGAGACAAACACGGCGCCGGTTTACCGAGAACTAGACGACCAGACGCCAACATGCGCCGTGTGCCGAGCGCCGCCAAACCGCTTGACGAAGCTCATGATACCGGCCCGTAACGTGTGTCCTTCTCAGGAATGGCGGCTGGAGTACAAAGGCTACCTAATGTCAGGACTTTACACTCACAAGAAGACTGAATTCATCTGTATGGACGGAAACGCGACGGCCGTGCCAGGGACCTCTGGTAGCCAAGACGGTGGCGCCTTCTACATGGTAGAGTCCCGCTGTCTCGCTGGGGGCGGGATGCCATGCGGACCTTATGTCAATGGTTACGAGCTCACCTGTGCCGTCTGCACCATCTGAGGCTTGACGACTAAAATGAAAACATACATGTCTTTATAAAGCTTAATGACGTTAGTTATCTACAGAGCAGGAATAAGTAACTTGTCCATCTGTTACATACCGTCATGGAAGGCAGACTTTGCAAACCTCTTTGTGCAATGCACTATCAATGTTGTACATGAAAGAAAACGATCATTGTATACCATAACATTCTGTGTATTTTTTTAAAGCGTAGAAACACACGGACAGAATGACAGGCAGTCCAGCACAATGGAGAGGAATAGAAAGTTTATTAAAGTTCCAAGGTTAGAAGAAAGGAGTAAGGCTTCAAAAATGCGCTGCCGCACTGCAAAAAAATCGGTTGAAAAGGCGAGTAGGGATAAATTTCCGGTGCTCATTGTGGTAAGATCTCCGTGTATCACTTCAAAATAAATTATAAAACATATTTCTAAATAGGTAATTGGTCACTGTTCTTCTTGTTGATTTTGAACTTCAACAACATTTACAAGAACTTTCCTATAAAGTTCATGATTTTTGAAAAAAAGAAGAGAGTTGGAAACACATTTTTTCCCAAAGTAACACCAGTCGATATGATCCCCTACTGGCACTGTGGGCGGGTGTTATACCAGGGCTACACACTAACTTTTTTGTTTGGTGGCCACCTAAATCCTCAATTTCAAATTTTTGGTGGCCCGAGAGAAAAATTTGGTGGCCCCGACAAAACCAACAACAAAAAACATTAAAAGTCCTGTTTTTTTTTAATGAGTCAAATATCTAAGTTTTATCATGGTAAGAATTGGAAGTTGGACATATCTTGAACCTACCCATAAATAAACCTCAACAAACTCGCAACATTCACTCTCATGCACTCATTCAGTCCTTTTCATCCATCCTTTAAACAAATTTAGGCCTAATGCTTATTTCCGGCGAAAAAAGTTACGAATTAATTGACACACTTTTCCAAAAATTTTGGTGGCCCGAGGCGGGCCACCAAATTTGCCCTTTTTTGAAATTTGGTGGCCCGACTTTCATTTTTGGTGGCCCCGGGCCACCGGGCCACCGTTAGTGTCGAGCCCTGGTTATACCATTGACACTAACGCTAGCACAGTGTCAAAATATCACCAGCTATAAGAAGTGTCAAATTGGCACCACATAGTACCAGGTGAACACTTTTTTCAAGACCATCACAACAAATTATTTTTTACACCTGTGGGTGTGGTCCTCTATTGACACTTGATCGATGTTAGATTTAACATCCATGATGTTAAAGCTAACCCCAATCTTTCTGCACTACGGTAATCTTGTTGTTGTAGACACTGGAAGGAAAACAGACTCACGAAGAAAAAAAAGAGACAACCTATAAGCAAACACGGTAATGCCTTTGGTATAATATGTAATGTGCATAAAGGTGTGTGTATATATACTTCCTATTATTTTTAACTGTGTCCAAAACCTGTGTGTGTGCCCTCCCACATATAGTATTGTGTATGTTTCTGTTTGTGCCATGTATAACGATGTAGTATTGGCCTATACACCAGCCTACAGACATTACCGTGGCATATAACACGTATCAATATGTACACGACAAATTTAAAAAAAAAATGTAGGAAGACATAATAATAGTCCTAGTGAAAGAGTTGAATGTCAGTTTATGGAAGAAGAAAGGAAGAGAAAGAGAGAGAGAAAAAAAAGGGAGCAATAACGAGAAGAGCGATTTGAGTGGTTTGAATGATTTCTGAAGTGGAAACAAAGTACGATTGAGCCTTTGTACGTACAAAGTATATATTCATGCAAATTATAAGATAACAGCACTGCATGCATGCATATTATGTATATATTATAGATACACGCACACACTCATTCTTATATATATTATATATGATCCCATATACAATGTCTATGTACGTATTAAGACAGAGAGAGAGAGAGAGAGAGAGAGAGAGAGAGAGCGACGGAGAGTTGTGAATCAGAATCATTGCTTTGCCCTATAACATAGCAATTACTCTTACAGTACATTATTATTATTATTATTTTCTTTGTTTAACGTGTAAATCGCTGTGTGTGTTGTCAGTTGCTAGTGCTTTTTTTTTCGTCCTGGTCGATTGTAGGGATATTGCATGACATTGTGTGAATATGAAGCTATGAAAACTTGTTGAACATTGTAAATCAGATGCTTAAAAAAAATCAAAACTTGTGAATGAAGAGAAAACAAACCATACAGGGCTATATTACAATATTGAATTCTCTCCATGTAAGAGTGGATTACAAGAACATAAATGTTTAAGATTGTGGTGGCTCAATTACATAAGAAACATCGCTGACTGAGCCTTATAATTATGTTTAAAAGGGAAAAATGTGTGAAATAAAGGTCATGTTCCACACTATCCAGATATCTCTGTAAAATCTGTCTATATTCTATTGATAAATCAATGCCGATAATCTATTATTTAAAATTTTATATTTCACAGATTCCAAATGGCATGACATGTACTAAGCATGCGCAGTCTTTATACTGCGCATGTATACAGGGGGGGGGGGTGGTGGCTGATTATAGATCTATAGATTTGTAATATTGAAATTATGTGAACAGATGTTGCCTGAATATACAACGAGAAATTTAGAATGTCAGATAGTTATCATACAAAGACATTGTGATCAATACACATAAAAATGATAACACATGATGGTCACGATGGTAACAATGATGGGATCATTATAATGACTTTGCTAACAATAAAGATAAAATTGATGAAAATGTCAGAAAAGTGTTAAGGTGTTAAGAGGAGGAGAACTTTGAACACGTTTGGTTCATTTCAAAGCTGATTGTAATAATCTGAGAATGACATTTTATAGATCAAAAAAAAATAAAATAAAATGACGTCAGACATTGAAAGTTTGATCATAAACGTTCCAATAAATCTAAGTCAACGAACGGATATTCAGTTACTTTAATAATAATCGCTATATGGGCCGAGAATAATGAATATCATCCAACACACACCATACACACAATCAAACAAAATAAAGACACGGTACTTTTTGAACCTTGACGTCGCTTGTGGAAAAAAAATTAAAATCTGAATGCCACGTCAAACGAAACTATGCTCTCCCTTTAAAGGGGGGGGGGTGCAGGATAAGAAAGAAAAGTTCAATGAATACAATGGATAATGGCCTAAGTATTTTTCATCTGCACATAACATTGTGAAATCAATGTATGGCCTATCATGCATCTTTATCTACGTGTAGAAGCCTCTACATGGTGCTTGTATATAGCATACATGATGTAGGCCCCTGCATTACGTATTATTAGTTCAGATCGTTTCATACAATAAGGCGAAATATAGGGGAGTGGGGTGGAGTGCACATAATCATCAGCTAGTGCGGTTGATACTTCTTCTTTGTGTATAAATGCAGGATGGGGGGGGGGGGGAATTTCTTCATAGGATTTGTACTTACTTCATTGGTTTGTATCTGAAGATTGAAATGTTTAATCAGAGTGTTACGGGCATGACAAGGAAAGTCAAAGTTAATGACCTGCATTAACAGGATCAAATGCAACATTCCAAGATTGTAGGATTATATCTTGACCAGGCAAACGGCAGGTAGTTGAATTTCACAACATTTTAATTGATATGATAGGCCTGTAAAGGGTTGTAACACATGACAAGATATAACTGAATGAATGACGAGAGTATCAAAGGAAATAATGGAAAGATGAATTAGAACCCTACTTGATTCAATAAACAAATGACTGATAAAAAGACAAAATAAATAGTCTGTAGACGGATAAGCGTCTGAATTCAATGGGAAAACTGTATATGTATGTATGTATGTATGTATGTATATATACATATATATATATATATATATATATATATATATATATATATATATGTATATATATATATATATATGTAACGAGCTGAAAATAGGGGGCTTCCAAATAGGATGGGTATTATAAAGAAAATAATAAAAATTTAGAAGGTCAGGAAGAAGATAGGGCAAAGCACAGGGTGAAGGAATAAAGGGAATAAAAGGGAAGGGAATAAGGTCCAGATAGCGGGCTTAGGGCATGGTAGGACATTGTAGGGAATCAGACAAAGGGAATAAAGAAGAAGGACATTTGATAGACATCAGGTGATTTTTAAGGGGATAAAGAAATAGATAGGACCGGCAGGATGTTAGGAGTATATGTTTAATAAGGAGAGGAGGTGTTTAACGAGAATATTTTGGTAGTGTGAGTTAAATTGGGAATCCTGCTGGAGGAGTAAGTTAAAGGGCTCGTAGCGAAGCTAGGTTTTGTTTTATAAATATTAGGAGGAAGGGAGAGTGTCAGGTTGGGTTCGAATCGCAGGTAGGTTACGCAGGTGAGAGGAGAGGGTCAAGTTGAGGACAGGTAAGCGGATTGGTCGAAAGAGGGTGTCAATAATCCAGGTGTGGGAAATTAATTAAAATGATTGGATAATGGAATTGTAGGAGGGATTTAAGGGTTAGTTTAAAAGGGCATGCATCGTAAGGAAAAGACAGATTTTGGGGATTTTGAGATTTTTAGATTTCAGGAGAATTTTTCACATTCGAGTTAGATTTCTGCAGACATTTCAAGACAATTTCCGGCACCCACTTTTGGGGGAAAATTCCGCCCAGATTTCCGCACACATTTTGGAGAGATTTCTGCGAGCAATTTTTGTGAGAACTTTTGCCCGGCTCGAGAGAGAACTCTGTCAGATATTCGAAGTTTAGCAAAGATGAAGTCCTCAGAGTAGCAGATTTGAAGATGTAGCCCGTTGGCATAATTTCCTTCTGAACGTTTGTGGGGAAAGACCGAGTTTGGCAACACACAGGTGGACTGAATTGAATTATAGTGGGGTGTCGTCCTGAACAATGATTGAGTTTTGCCATACTATTTATTAATATATAGTGTCGTGGGCCGAACTTTGATTTCTGATGTGGGGAACGGCTTGCAATTCCGAATGACAATATAATTAGCGGAAAAATCGGAATCTGATTCGAATGGAACGCCTGTCCGTACCACTGTCCGACGAGTTGCCGTGTAAAAAGTGATTGTGAATTGTGCACAAACCCCACCCCTGATGCCCACTAATATCCCGATGAGGCCGAGGAGCAGGTGAAGCGAAGCCCAGACAGCCAGATCGACGCAGCCGCATACTAGCCGTCAGGGAGATGCTGCGACGAGCCGCCGGTGCGACGGAAGCGGTACGGGTCGAAGGCGACGAAGGCAGCCATCAGTAGAGTTACATGTAGTGCCAGCGAAAAGGACTGAGAGAAGGAAGGACTTCCGTACATGACTGCAGTTACCCATGGACAATTTCCCCTCCCAATTAACCCCCCCCCCCCTTTGCACTTGCACCCGAAGCAGTATGTAAGTACAATAACCGAGATGAGATTGTAATGCGCATGCCCAGTTAAATTGTGTAATAGTGTTTGAATCGCCAGTGTCAAGTAATCATTGATAGAAATTGATTGAACAAGAGGAGATTTTCCCCTTGAATAAAAGGCAGTTAATTTTATGAATTTGAAGTAACGTTTTCTTAATTTTTGTCCGTAACTTAATTTAATAAATTGCTGATGATGTGCCAGGTGTGTCTATTTATACGAGTGCACTAACCAAATCCCCTCGCGTCTTACAGACCGGGCGCGAGCCCAGCCATCCCCTGCCGCTGGTATCCCCAGCCCAGGGCGGTGTGTTGGGTCGGGAGTAGAGGGTTAGACAGAACTCACTCCCTTTTGGCCGCGTTTATCAGCACGATGTTTTGAATAAATTTTAATTAATTATAAATAATGCAAAATGATGCATTAGAAAAAAAAATCTCCTCTTGGTCTAATAGTAGCTGGCGATTTGTTTGTTGTTGAGAATTGCGAGGTTGAAGTGATTGTTCAATTTCAGCTTATATGTTGAGAGGCTGATTATCAGTGAGTATTGTACAGTGGTTAGGATAGCTAAAGCGAACTTTAGGAGGCACAGCGGGTAGGGTTATAATCAAACATTTTTCTATTACAGTGAGATTGGTTGATGCTTTAAACATGGATACGGAAGTTTGTATGAATTTTTTTGTCAAACATTGGTGGCTAATGATGTTTTCCGCGATAACCTTGTTGGTGTCGTTGATCGTTTTACTCGTTGTCGCGTGGATTTATGCCGTAATAGGGTTCTAGTATTCATTCATTTTGTGGTATAAATTGTTTTTAGTGGATACCGTCTATTAGATTTCGTGATTTGTTTTGCGTGTTCCAGTTTTTTTTTTTTTGCACAAAATTCGCATTGATTTGTTGATATTTTCTTGCATGGACGAGAGCAGCAGGGGAATCTCCATACCCTGGGGAGATATCCGGAAGCTAGCTGCGAATTCGGGGTATTTCGCCTCTATCCGAGAACGAGGGTGGGGTAATAGGCTGATCCACTTATTGATATTACCGGAAGAGATTCGCAGGCCCCGAGACGCCTTTAGGGTTTTCTATAGGTATTCTCTGCGACTGCCCTTGACCCGATCCCAGACAAACATACCAATAGAAGATCTCATTTATCTTTGCGGGTACTTGCAAGTCCCGCAGGGTATCCTCCGACATATAGTCACACGCTTTTACATAAGACCAAGCCGCAGCGTGGAAGCGCTTAGCGATGCGCTGCATTATTGCGCCACTTTGGAATACTATGACTTTGTTTTGTAAGGGACTCCCTTACCGGTGAGCCCACGGGCACAGCATACTGTGGCTTCAAGACAGCTGAGGAGGCGGCTAAGGCTAGAGAATTGAATGAAACGACATTTTTGGGGAGGAAAATTGGGGTAGCCTGCATGCCTCGCACTTGCCTTTCTTTAAACATTTCAGAACCCAGGGTCCCTGAACAAAAACCACAAATTGTGGTGCAAAACCCCTACAAATTGTCCTTTTTTAGTGGGGATCCAAAGCCGAAGGGGGGCGAAGTTTCGTTCGAATTGTGGAGATACGAGGTGGAATGCCTCGAGCAGGACGAAACGTGCCCCCCTGACGCCCTCAATAGGTTGGTCAGACGGTCGTTGAGGGGGGAGGCGGGACAAATGGTCCTTAAGATGCCTCCCGATACGACGGTCTCCGGCATTGTTTCAAAGCTGGAAGGTTTCTATGGGACCCTGGAGAGTGGGGCGATGCTCCTACACCAATTGCACTGCACTAGACAACTCCAGGGGGAGGCGCTAGCAGCTTACAGCGCGCGTCTCCAGCTGCTGATAGACCGCGCGGAAAAGAGGGGAGGGATCCCCTCCTCCTCCAAAGATGAGACCCTGCGAATCGTGTTTTGGAGGGGGCTGATGGACGAAACCGTGAAGCAAGCGATCCGGCATAGGTATGAGGTCGCGACGAGCTTTGACGAGTTAGTAAAAATAGCACGCGCGATGGAACAGGAGGCGGCGGAAGCGCGCGAGTTCCGAGGTAGTGGACCGTCGCGGCCTCGCGCGCAACACCAGCCGGCTAGCGCGCAAGCGAGCGCCGCCCCCAAGGAGCTAGTAGCAGGGCTAGAAGAAATTAGAGATAGATTACAAAAGCTAGAACAGGGAGGGATGAATCATATTAATAACCAAGCTATAGGCCTAGGCAGGGAGGGGCATGTTACCGCTGCGGCATGGTAGGTCATTTTGCGAGGGAGTGTACCTTCCCTCCGGTACCTCGCGGCCCACCCTATATGGCTGCACATCCCCCTGCCCCTTTTCGCCCACCGCCCCCTCAGCATGCCCCGCCACCGATGCCCCCGCCCCATGCACAGCCGTTAAACGGACAGGACCCGCGTCCGTGGGGCAGGCCGTGGGTTAGGAAATAAGCAGCCAGATTCCTCGTAGTAGCAGCGAAGAAGCCACGGTTGTTGACAGGTTAATAGGAGGGGCGAATGAGGGCATTGCAAGAATAGGGGGGAAGACGTGTCGATGTTTATTAGATACGGGCTCACAGGTCAGTACTTTGTCAGAGGGGTTTTATAGACGTTATTTATCGAGGTTCCCCCTACACCAGATCGACAATTTGATAAGGGTCGAGGCGGCAAATGGGAATGCCGTCCCGTATTTTGGCTATATTGAAGTAGACATTTCATTTGACGGGGCCCTCCCCCAGGCAGGGAAAACCCCAGTAAGTAGTTTGATTTTGATTGTCCCCGAGACCCCGTACAACAAAACCGTCCCCATGTGTGTAGGTGTCAATGTAATACGCGAGTGTGTTAGATTAGGGAGGGAGACCGTAGGACCTCGTTTTCTCGAAGAGTCTGGGACTATGGAGGGCGTGACTGCCGCCTGGAAGCTAGTCTACGCGGCCGTCAGCGGTCCAAACTCCCCGAACGCTAAGGGCAATTTAGGTGTAGCTCGAAATGCCAGTCGAAAAGCGGTCCCCGTCCCGGCCCAAAAGGCCATTGTCGTGTCCGCTAAGATTAAGTTACGTCCGTCCCCAGTCCAGTATGACGTGGTGTTTGAGCCGAAATTTCACAACCTCTCGTCAGGGTTAGTTGTCGAGTCAGGCTTAGTGACAGTTAGTGAAGAGGTGCAAAAAGAGCAGAGTATCCCAGTTGTAGTTCAAAACCCGACAGACAGCACATTGTGGATTCCCCGACATGCCAAATTGGGGGAGGTATATTTATGTGAGGAACTCACTACTGTACAGTCCCAAGAGCAGGTAATTGAGAGTCCCCCATCCCAGGCCGAGATAGTTGCCTCCCAGTTAGATTTTTCGGAGTCTAGCGCCCCGGAAGCAGCTATCGACCGCGTTAAACAGTTAGTAGGACAATACAGTGGTGCGTTTAGCACCTCAGAGACGGACATAGGCCATAGTAGAATCGTGGAACACAAAATCCCCTTGGTGGACCCCACCCCCATAAACGAGAGATATAGGCGAATTCCTCCCGGTCAGTACGAGGAGGTGCGGAAGCATTTACAAGAGATGCAGGACGCAGGCGTAATTCGCGAATCTTATTCCCCATACGCAAGCCCAGTAGTGTTAGTACGCAAGAAAGACGGGTCCATGCGCTTTTGTATAGATTTTAGGAAACTCAATCAACGCACAGTTAGGGATTCCTATGCCCTGCCGCGGGTGGACGAGGTGCTGCAGATGATGGGGGGTGCCCGGTGGTTTAGCTCCCTTGACCTAAAGGCGGGATACTGGCAGATCGAAATAGCGGAGGAGGATAAATCCAAGACTGCCTTCGTTCTGCCACCCCCTTTTGGCCATTGGGAGTGTAACCGGATGCCCTTCGGACTCTGCAATGCCCCGTCGACCTTCCAAAGGGCTATGGAGAGGTGTCTAGGTGAGTTAAATCACACGTGCTGTGTTGTATACCTTGACGACATCATAGTTTTTGGTAGCACCTTAGAAGAACACACCGAGCGCTTTGGGCAAGGTCATTGACCGATTGGCCACCCATGGGTTCAAGCTGAAGCCCTCCAAATGTCACTTACTACAGTCGAAGGTTAGTTATTTGGGCCACGTGATTTCGGAGGAGGGCATAGCAACGGACCCTGGGAAAACGGCCGCCATCGATCAATGGCCTACCCCCACAAACGAACGCGAGCTGCGAGCTTTTTTAGGTTTGGCCGGCTATTATCGAAAGTTCGTGCCGAACTTTGCCCGCGTAGCGCGCCCATTGTACGAATTATTAGGGGGAACAGGGGGGAAGAAGGGAAAGAAGAGCATGAAACCACCCCCACCATGGACCTGGGGGGCACGGCAAGCGGAAGCGTTTCAAACATTAAAGGCCAAATTAACTTCTGCCCCAGTGTTGCAGTACCCGGATTTTTCCCAGCCCTTTATTTTACACACGGACGCGAGTAGGACCGGTTTAGGTGCCGCGTTATATCAGAAGGACAATCAAGGGAGGGAGCGCGTTATTGCGTACGGTAGCCGCGCAGTTAACAAGGGAGAGCGCAATTACCCCGCCCATAAGTTAGAGTTTTTAGCCCTTAAGTGGGCCGTTACGGAGAAGTTCCACGATTTTCTCTATGGTAACGAGACCCATGTGTACACCGACAACAACCCCCTGACCTATGTGTTGACCACTGCAAAGTTGGACGCGACCGGACACCGATGGTTGGCTGCTTTGGCAAATTATCAGTTGACCTTGACTTACAGAACAGGTAGGACTAACATCGACGCTGACATTCTGTCAAGGAACCCCCACCCCCAGACAGAGTCCCATAGTAAGGAGACAGAGGGTGATGTGGCACCCACAGTAGTTCAGTTAATCACCGCCGTGGCCCAGGGGCTAGGAGAAGCCCGAGAAACAGGTACCCCCTTAGTGGAAGTGGTAGGACATGACGGACTGGTACACGCCCCACCCCCCTCCCCAGATACGAATGACGCTGACCCCTTAGGTGGCCCCCTTGACTGGTGCAAGGAACAGCAGACCAACCCCCACATAAGTAGAGTAATTGATTTGAAATCGAGTGATAGGTTACCCCCAAGGAAAGAATTAAAGAGAGAAAGTCCAGAGGTACAATGTTTAATGAGAGAATGGGATAAATTAGAATTACGGGAGGGAGTACTCTATAGGAGAAGACTGGTAGATGGAAACACCCAATATCAGCTGGTATTGCCTGCAAGCCGACGGGAGTTTGTTTTAGATTTATTACATCCCAAACATGGTCATTTCGGTGTTGAGAAAACTCTGGATTTGGTCCGAAGTAGATTTTATTGGGTTCACATGGGGCAGGATGTGAAGCATTTTGTAGGAACATGTGAGCGGTGCGTGCGCAGGAAGGGCGCGCCGGCAGCGCAGAATACAGCCCCTTTGGTGAACATTAGAACCACACGCCCAATGGAATTAGTTTGTATGGATTTCCTTACAGTGGAAGAGGGTCAGGGCAGCTGCGGAAATATTTTGGTAATAACCGATCATTTCACTCGGTATGCCGTAGCCGTCCCGACTAAGAACCAAACAGCTACCACTACAGCAAAAGCACTGTATGAGCATTTTTTTCTCCCTTACGGTTTCCCCGAGCAGTTACATTCTGACCAAGGTCGCAATTTCGAATCCCAGACAATTAATGAATTATGTAAATTGGTCGGTGTAAAGAAAACTAGGACAACCCCCTACCACCCCCAGGGTAATGGCGCCTGCGAGCGCATGAACAGAACGCTGTTGGGAATGCTCTGCACTTTGCCTGAAGAGCAGAAACGGAATTGGAAAGCGCATGTGTCAACTCTCGTCCATGCATATAATTCTACCAAGCACGGGTCCACTGGACACTCCCCATTTTTCTTAATGTTTGGACGCCATCCAAGATTACCCGTAGATGCTTTGTTAGGGGCTAGGGAAGGAGAGGAGTTTATCTCCTCCGATGAGTACGTGGCGTGCCTCCGAGAAAGACTGGAACATGCTTACAAGCTTGCGGTGGAAACCGATCAGTTAGTCCAAGATAAGAATAAGAAAAGGTACGACGCTAACACTAGGGAGAATAAACTTGAAGTTGGGGATAGGGTATTAGTGCGTAACGTAGGGTTAAAGGGAAGACAGAAGCTAGCCGATAGGTGGGGTAGGGATGTACATGTTGTAGTGGGGCAGCCCAACGTAGATATACCGGTGTATCAAGTAAGATCAGAAACGGGGGGAAAGAGGATGCAAATGCTCCATAGGAATTTATTAATGCTTTGTAATTTCATTCCTATTAAGGTGACCCGGGCCGTCGGCCCCAAGCGAAAACAAAATGTCAGCTCCCCTCCCCCAAGTGAAATTGAAGTAGTAGAGGCTGAACCCCAGGATGTAGGGCTGGGTGAGGCAGTCGCTTGGCGTGTAGAGCCGAATGTCACCGGTGAAGGTAATCAAATAATTGACAATGAGTCGCAGGATAATGTTAGGGAGTTGGACCCATCCATTGATAATGTAACAACAGAGGCTAGGGAAGGAGATAGTAATGATAGGGACGAATGTATTGAATTGGAAGAGGTAGTAGATACCAAACCGTGTAACGAAGAAATTGAGGAACAAGTTGAAGCCCCAGGGGACGTGCCTGCCCCTCGGGACGAGCCAGAAGCCGCCTCGTTAGAGGAAGATCCTCCTTTGAGGAGATCACAAAGGTGCTCCCGCGCTCCCGAGAGGTTGGCGTATTCCCAAGTACAAAGAGGTATTGTACAACCAGTTATGGAGACCTTAAGTAGGTCCATTATTGTTCATGTTTTGTGTATAGTTTTGTTAGTGAAGTGCATTTTTGCTTTCTTATCTGTCACAGAAAGTATTGTTGTATTGGTTTTAGTGTTGCTTTGTAATGATAATGTAAGAAGAGTTACAAAGCGCTATATTGCCGAGTGTTTACGTTTCATTATGCTCCAATTGGAGGAAGATGCGGAGTCTCCACAGAGGGGACGCCCTAGAGAATAAGTGGAATTGTGATTTTCATAAATCGATACAGCAATTTCAAAATAGGCGAATGGCCCAAATTCAGCCTGCTGGCGTTGCTGTTTTATGCCTTGTGTTTTATAATGTAATGTTTAGATGATGTTGTGTTTTGCGCTTACGGAGCGGTCGGTTGATGTGCTATCTCTTTTAATCGATTTAGTCATCAAGCTGACGGAGTTGGAAGTAGGGATATAATTTTTTTTGTACCTTTGCAAGGACTAAGGAGATTTGTGCTGACAAGTCAATGTAGCAATTCTGAATAGGAAATTGGCCAATTTTAGCCTACCAGTTTGCTGCCCTTACGTTCGCATAGGGAATATTGTTAATTTGTTAATTACATGGATATGTGCCTTAGGGGCGGTCACCGATGTTCCATATCACATAATCGATTGGCCATCGAGTTGACGGTGTAGTGAAGGAGGATAGTAATTTTTTTGTAATGAAGCAACAATTAAGGAGATGTGCTTCGAAAAATTGATGTGATGTTATTATATAGGAAGGAGGGCCAGAATTTAGCCTACCCATTCATCGTTTTTAGTTGACGTTGTTTAATGTTGTGAATGATATTACGATGATTATGTGCTTATTTGATTGTATTCGCGAGCATCAACCAGTGCATGTATAATAGACGCAGCGGTAAGAGATTCGGGAAATGCTTTGGTTAATCATGTGGTTGCCTCTATATGGGAGGTTTCGTAGCCAGCATGCTGTGCCTCCGTTTGAATAGTGTATAATGTCATGAGTACTCAGCTTAGCAGTTATTGTGTTGTTGAAATTTATGTGGCATGTGGTTAGGGTTTAATGTTATGCATATAGTATTATGTTGTAAATATTTTGCGGACAGTGGCTGGCGACATGACAGTGTTGGTTCCCCACAAGCATTCCTGGTTAAAGGGTAGGGAAGGCAAGACCGGGCTGATGGGAAATGATGAGGACATCATTTTGTGAACAGGGGGGAAGATGTAACGAGCTGAAAATAGGGGGCTTCCAAATAGGATGGGTATTATAAAGAAAATAATAAAAATTTAGAAGGTCAGGAAGAAGATAGGGCAAAGCACAGGGTGAAGGAATAAAGGGAATAAAAGGGAAGGGAATAAGGTTCAGATAGCGGGCTTAGGGCATGGTAGGACATTGTAGGGAATCAGACAAAGGGAATAAAGAAGAAGGACATTTGATAGACATCAGGTGATTTTTAAGGGGATAAAGAAATAGATAGGACCGGCAGGATGTTAGGAGTATATGTTTAATAAGGAGAGGAGGCGTTTAACCAGAATATTTTGGTAGTGTGAGTTAAATTGGGAATCCTGCTGGAGGAGTAAGTTAAAGGGCTCGTAGCGAAGCTAGGTTTTGTTTTATAAATATTAGGAGGAAGGGAGAGTGTCAGGTTGGGTTCGAATCGCAGGTAGGTTACGCAGGTGAGAGGAGAGGGTCAAGTTGAGGACAGGTAAGCGGATTGGTCGAAAGAGGGTGTCAATAATCCAGGTGTGGGAAATTAATTAAAATGATTGGATAATGGAATTGTAGGAGGGATTTAAGGGTTAGTTTAAAAGGGCATGCATCGTAAGAAAAAGACAGATTTTGGGGATTTTGAGATTTTTAGATTTCAGGAGAATTTTTCACATTCGAGTTAGATTTCTGCAGACATTTCAAGACAATTTCCGGCACCCACTTTTGGGGGAAAATTCCGCCCAGATTTCCGCACACATTTTGGAGAGATTTCTGCGAGTAATTTTTGTGAGAACTTTTGCCCGGCTCGAGAGAGAACTCTGTCAGATATTCGAAGTTTAGCAAAGATGAAGTCCTCAGAGTAGCAGATTTGAAGATGTAGCCCGTTGGCATAATTTCCTTCTGAACGTTTGTGGGGAAAGACCGAGTTTGGCAACACACAGGTGGACTGAATTGAATTATAGTGGGGTGTCGTCCTGAACAATGATTGATTTTTGCCATACTATTTATTAATATATAGTGCCGTGGGCCGAACTTTGATTTCTGATGTGGGGAACGGCTTGCAATTCCGAATGACAATATAATTAGCGGAAAAATCGGAATCTGATTCGAATGGAACGCCTGTCCGTACCACTGTCCGACGAGTTGCCGTGTAAAAAGTGATTGTGAATTGTGCACAAACCCCACCCCTGATGCCCACTAATATCCCGATGAGGCCGAGGAGCAGGTGAAGCGAAGCCCAGACAGCCAGATCGACGCAGCCGCATACTAGCCGTCAGGGAGATGCTGCGACGAGCCGCCGGTGCGACGGAAGCGGTACGGGTCGAAGGCGACGAAGGCAGCCATCAGCAGAGTTACATGTAGTGCCAGCGAAAAGGACTGAGAGAAGGAAGGACTTCCGTACATGACTGCAGTTACCCACGGACAATTTCCCCTCCCAATTAACCCCCCCCCCCCCTTTTGCACTTGCACCCGAAGCAGTATGTAAGTACAATAACCGAGATGAGATTGTAATGCGCATGCCCAGTTAAATTGTGTAATAGTGTTTGAATCGCCAGTGTCAAGTAATCATTGATAGAAATTGATTGAACAAGAGGAGATTTTCCCCTTGAATAAAAGGCAGTTAATTTTATGAATTTGAAGTAACGTTTTCTTAATTTTTGTCCGTAACTTAATTTAATAAATTGCTGATGATGTGCCAGGTGTGTCTATTTATACGAGTGCACTAACCAAATCCCCTCGCGTCTTACAGTCCGGGCGCGAGCCCAGCCATCCCCTGCCGCTGGTATCCCCAGCCCAGGGCGGTGTGTTGGGTCGGGAGTAGAGGGTTATATATATATATATATATATATATATATATATATATATATATATATATATATATATATATATATAATTTATATATATATATATATATAATTTATATATATATATTTTTTTTTTTCACAGCTGTATATTGCTTGTATGTTGTATCTCATGTCAATGGGTAGGATCCAAATTGAATGTTAGGATGAGTACTAAAGTGTGTTTACAAGTGTGTTTCGAAAGTCTGGTTGAAGGCCTTTGAAGTGTTCGTACATCGTATTAAAAAAAAAATACTAGTAGTAGTACTTCATGGTATTGCTGAGTGCGGAAGTACTAAGTGCTTGTGACCGTTCGGCTCAAACTCGCACGCAAGTGTACTCAGTATAAGTTAGGTTGGTATCTTGCGAAATTATGGAATCTGCGAAATGATGTCTCAAGTGTTGTATGAAACGTATGAACCCGAGTACGTGTGGGAGAATTAAGTTTTTATCCAGACAGAATAATGAGGCTGTTTTTCATACAGTAGGCCTACTATTGTACAATGATGAATCGTCATTTCATTCTCATAATAAATATCATTATTCTCCCTTATATTCGCTATACGTGATCCCATTTCAAGCTTGTCGATCGGGAAGGGGGGGGGGGGGTCAGGGAGCAGGTGCCCCTCACGAAAGGTGGAGGGGACAAACATATAATTTTGACCCCCCATATAGAAATGGAAAATCCTTGCTGTTTTGGTTAAAAAAAAATCTCCAAATTTTTCACCCGATGCGTGTACCAGATGGTTGAATTTTAATTTATTGATTGATTGATTTTATTTCCGCAAAATAAAAATAAAAATATGTACATCAATTCTTATTGAATAATACAAAGAATCACAAAAGTACATGAAACTGCGGCTGGATAGCTCTACTCTAATTCAAAACACACAACGAAATCTCCCTTTTCTGGCCTGGCAGGATATAAAATCGAATAAAGAATTACTCTCAAAATGTAATCAAGAAGACATGGGTACTGTTTTTCTGAGACGAAGATGGATATGGACTGGGCATGTGGCAAAACTCAGGATATGCACTTACTAAAGGGAAAGACACCGCCGGCGCCACGTTTTCAAAAGTGTGTACGTGTGTGTGTGTGTGGGGGGGGGGGAGAGGGGCATTTCCGCGTTTCTTCAGCAGACAAAAAACAAACAAGCAAACAAACAAACAAACAAGCAAACAAACAAACAAACAAACAAACAAACAAACAAGGTCTTCAGCGCATGACCGGGCTCAAAGGTTAAGGTTTCATTCTATTTTCTTTTTTTTTTTCTACTAGTCTACCACCTAAGTTTCGAGGTATAAAAACAAAAAGTGTGTGTGTGTGGGGGGGGGGGGGGGGCGGGGGAACCACCCCCCCCCCCCCTTTCCGGTTCCCCCGCCCATGAAAGATGGGACGTCTCAAGAACACCTGGAGAAGAAGAATGGAGGAAGAATTAAAGGCCCTAAACGAGATCTCTCCAGAGAAATGGAGGATGTTCGTTGCTGCCCTCCCATGGCAATGGAGGCATACCAGACAGTAGGCCTTATTAACAAGCACAAGAAGTAAGTAAAGTAAGTATGGGCCTTAAAGTAAGTAAGGACGGAAACTTAAGTAAGTAAAGTAAGTATACCTATAACAAAACGCATCTAATTGAGTGGGTAAACTCTTAATACTTGAATCCAAATAAAACGACCAGTCAGCGGGGAGCCATAAATGGGTGGTTCGGTAACTCTTGAGGCCTGGGTGGGTTGATGAAACTGCACTTTCGGAGCATGCGCAAATAGAGGACGTATTTTCGCACTGATGATAATTTGTCAGACTCAAACCTAACCGCACAGTGTATCCGGTCTGCGTCTAGGAAGGAACAACGTGAAAATCTGGGGTGTTTTAATGTATTTTGCGATATATCGAGTTGGAAATGATGGTTGGCGTTTGATGGTGATATCAAGAGCAGGCAGTTTTCAAACCGTACAATTAATGGTAAGTATGATAAAATAAAGCAGCGAAGAATCGAGAAGTTCATGGATTGTCGCAGTGCAGCGCCTACGTACAGCAATGTGTGTCACTGGAGGGGAGGTACGGACACAGCCCTCCTCCTAGCTCCGCGCACCGGCTTGCCGCTCCGCTGTTGTTGTTCCATGTACAGTACCGCCTCCTGACTTTCATTGGGTGATTTTGGCCTGTGCTTTGGGTGTAATGACTTCATGCTAACCATGCATGGCCATGCTACAAGTACAGGTACTCATGCAGGTACTGTACAATACTAATAGCCAGTGTTCCTGCCCCAGCCCACTCGCTGCACGGCTGCTTCCTGATGAAAACGCAGGCCAACATAACTTTATTTTTGTTCATAATCATGCCGTGTAACTGTAGCAACTCCACTGTATGCTGCACAGTTCTGCTACGTACCAGTGACCACTTTTGCTACCCAACGTTAATAGACATGTTGCTATATCCTGTGCTATATCTTATCGATCATTGTCAAACCACAAGTACAGCAGTTGGTGTAAGGTAAATTTAAGTACGTAAACTTTATGTAAAGATAATGGTAGAATCCTATGGATATTTGGCCTTTGGGTGTCCAACACATCGACGCCCTACATGTACACTGTAGCATTAGGCCTAATCAAATGTTTTTGTATCAACAGATAGACAGGGTCTAACAGTTAGGTGACAGGTCCCTACTTAATAAAATATCTCACAATTTGCCTGAAATTTTATTCACGTGTAAAGAAAATACGGCAGCCTCTGAATTCACAGGTGCACATTGAAAATTCAATTTGCAGTACACGCTGCAAGAAAACTGCTTTAAACGCATAAGGTTATTTTGACGCGCTCATTTGCGCCCAATTTTGAAACCAACATCCAAACTCCCTCTTGACATGACAATACATTGTACGTGTGAAATGCACGTAATGCTTTTCCTATGTGTATTTATAGTCTATGCCATCATTGTTTTGCCGTTGATCTTGTTTATTATTGGGTTTTCCAGTAATATATTTGGACATTTTCGAATCCCCAATGAAGAATGCAAAAACCACTGCGCGTAGTCTCATCCATGAAAGTTCGTTCTTTACGTGCGAAGCTATAATTAGAGGGGTGTCGGTTTCAGTGTACAGTGTTGATGTGTTATATGAAACAGGGCCCGGCCAGGCCCGGTTTCATAAAGCTGTTCGTAAAGTTATGAACAACTTACGAGCGACTGGTTATCAGCTGGACCCCGTTGCAAGAAAGTTGCAATCAATTGCAAATAATTGCTAATTTTTAAACAACCATTCTGATTGGCTCAGGGTCTGCCTTATTAAGAAGACATGCATGCAACAATGATTTTGATTGGCCAGTGACAATCAGTTGCAAGTTGCGTTTAAACGCAAAGTTTCTTGCAACGGGGCCACTTCTGCAGATGTGCTATACTTATCAGAATTTCCATAATTCAGCACAAGAACTGATCACCAGTCACTCGTAAGTTGTTCGTAACTTTACGAATAGCTTTATGAAACACCCTGGAGTACTCATAGTACTGGGCTCGACTATGCATGGGGCTACCAAATTGCAATTGTTTAGCATGGGCATGTAAGCAGGGAGTGGTGTGGAAGCACTGAAAACACTTGACAAACAAGACCGGCAGGGTGTTTCATAAAGCTGTTTGTAAAGTTACGAACAGCTTTATGAAACACCCCCCAGGGCATTTGAAAAGTTTGTTTGACTATATGGTAAAGTTATCCCTGTGAAGAAACCAAGTTAAACCTCAATGATATACAAAGCATTATACTTTTGATAGTGCTAAGCATATTACTGTTAACCCGTTGAGGACGAGTCCCGAGTATACTCGGGTCTATGGGGAATGCGTGTTATAGCAAAATCAGTTGGTCCTCAACGGGTTAAAGTAGACTACAGGGCTTTTTACACTTGCAAATTTTTGCTTAGTCACGTACGAACGGTTGGGCTAAGGGGGGGGGGGGGGCCTTAGCTCCACCATTGGTACATTGTACCGGACTTTCCTTAGCCCACTTTCTGTTTACACTTGTTTTTGCCAAAGTGGGCTAGCCCCTCCGATAATCCCGTACTACATGTATCTGGCCCTGCAAGAAAGCAGGGTTAGCACCGCAATTGCGGTGCCAAGCAAGCGAGCGTAGACAGAACGAAGAAATAATCCGGGGCTAAGCGACGGAGATGAAGTCCGACACGCACTGACCAATCAGAAATGAGATAATCAAGTGCTGCCGGTGCGTGCGTGTACAGTGCACAGCGTAATCATGAATATTCATGTGGTTTGGAAAGTACAGGACTAAGAATACGAGTGTAAAAAGGTCAGTTTTCTCTTTAGCCCAGGACAAGAGCTTAGTATGGGACTACAGTGCACTCCCGTTATAACGAAATGCTCGGGACCGGCAGTTTTCTTTCGTTATAGGGCAAGTCCAAGATAACACGCGCGTTACGTATGGGACATTCAGAGACTTTTATGACCTGAAAAATAGTGTTAATGACTCTTGATCATATCAAACTTTATCATGGTGATTGATATATAGGAGAAGTATAATCATGCAAAAAATGGAGAAAACTGACCCTCACAATTATATTCTAGAAGAGAAAATATGTGCCGTTATGTATGGGACCAGAAAAATTTTGTTTTTTTGAACATTTTTTTCAACCTCAAAACTCTCTGAAAGTATTTCATTCTACAACTTGTAACTCACTGTGATGAAAGTCACAACACTCAAGATTATCATAGGTAAGTTTCGTGTCATTAGGTAAAAAGCTCTAATTACAGGTTCTAATTAAAGACAGACATGACGTGTTACGTATGGGACAGTTACGTATGGGACAGTTTGTCCCCCATTCATTTAGTGTGTGAAGAACCATGTTTATGGGTATTTTGCATAATTATTGAAGTAAAATCAGTTGAAACTACTCAAATACTGATCCAGATTGTCAAGGAAACAATATTCCCCAAATATTCACCATCCTAATCATATTCAATCATATTTTTATATTTTTATGACTAACCTGAGTATGCATGCCCTTTGTCCCCCATTCGTTTAGTGTGTGGAGAGACACATTTATGGGTATTTTGCAAAATAATTTTGCAAAATACCCATAAACAAATTTTTGCATAATTATTGAAATGGAATCAGTTGAAACTACTCAAATACTGATCCAGATTGACAAGGGAACAATATTCCCCAAATATTTACCATCATAATCATATTTTTTAAATCATATTCTATATTTTCATGACCAACCTGAGTATGGGGTATGCCCTATTTTTATCAGGATAGTTACTACTGAAAAATTGAATAGTTTAAAGTGTTTACTTCCATTGATGAAGGGCATTTTGCCATTTCGTTTCAATAAAAAACAACTTGACACAAGAAATATTAATTTTTATAAATAAGCAATACCTGCTGCGTGGAACCCCAGTGATCGAGTAGATATACAATGTATGATGTCTGTCTAGCAGTCAGGTCATTGATTCGAGTCACACCTCAGTATGTATACCCATGAATTTTGTCGTGGCTATTATTGAAACCTGAATAAGGACAATTTGTGTATCACTTGCAAGAAAAAAAAATCATTTTACTTTATATTCTTTTTAAATATTTATATCACAACCATTTCAAATTGGATCTCCATCACTAAACTTTGAATTCCTCTAGTCTTAGGATTGTATGCTCTTTAGTAATTCATATAATTGGTTTCCAATTACATGTATCTCATTAAATGTTGAAAACTGAATCCCCATTTCCACAAAAAACTATACCATCCCTTTAATGCTGTTTTTTCATTGTGTATTTTGCCATTTTCCCCTCCCCCTTTCTGAAAATTGTTCAGTCAAGTACATGTATTCTTTAAAGTGTCTATAACTCAAAAAGTAGCGACAATGTTGGGATGCTTTCTTCAGGATGATTGACCATTTGTGTACTGAGAGACCTTCCCAGCTAGCTACATGCATTTACATGCATTATGTATGAGGATGTCCCATACGTAACACATTTGTCCCATACGTAACATTATTTCAATGCCTTATAAAAAATATTCCTTTTACTGTTTTTTCTTTTTTCTGTGGTATTTAATTTCTCTAAACAATAAATTAGAACTTTCCAAAAGGGCATTAACATAACCTTAGCAATTTCAGAAAAAACCTAAAAAAATGACCTCAATTTGTTACGTATGGGACATCTCATGATAGGACACGAGCTAATTTGCATAATCATTTGCATAATCCCTAAATTTTCATACCAAGTTAAACTATTTGATGAACTTCTTATGTCCACATATTAATCAAATATAATTTGCTTTCCTTTGAATTAATATGAATTTTTATAAATGTCCCATACGTAACGCTGTGTTTCACATTTATGCAAATGAAGCCCTTGAAATTTGCATAAATTTACGTAATATAATTTTTTCCTCCATGGAAATCAAAACTTCAACTCATAAGATTCAAAATGATACCAAACATGTCAATATTGAGCAAAGATGAAATTTTGCCTTCTGAGGGGACCTTATCTTGGACTTGCCCTATAACGAAATTTCGTTATAACCGAACAAATACAATATATAACGAAAACAAGGAAACCACGTATACAAGCATATTCTGTTTGCGGAACACTCATCATACACTGGAAAGCTATGTGAAATGTGATGGGATAACTGTATTACAATAATAAACGCAAGTTCCCCTCAGAAACTATGCATGACACAAGGAGCGAACACACAGTGGTGTCAAGCGTTCACCCATGCAGAGACGCTATAAATGCTTGTTCCGCTACGTATTTTTCGAAAGCAATTTGCATTTCGTTATAACGGAGCACATTTCTTTTTTTTTCTTTGTCTGTGGCGCTCGGAAAAGACTTCGTTATAATGGAAATTTCGCTATCGAAACCGTGTTCGTTATAAGCAAATTTTGTACCATAGACTTTAATGGCGATAATTTTGGGACCTGAAGATTTACTTCGTTATAACGAAATTTCGTTATAACCGTGTTCGTTGTAACGGGAGTGCACTGTAATTGGTGAGTGAAAAAAGCTGACAAAATTGATATGGGATTATCGATAATCTTGGGTGAGAGAAAGTACGGGGTTAAGAAACACAAGTGTAAAAAGGGCTTTAATGTACGAGGAGTGCTCATCCTAAAGTGACATTATTATGATGAGGCGCTCTCAACTCTGTTCAAACCGTGCCCAGGGTGCCTTGAAGTGCGCCAAGTATTACGTTACCCCTTTTGAGGCTACAAAATTTTGTATTCATCAT
Source organism: Diadema setosum (assembly GCF_964275005.1). NCBI lineage: Eukaryota > Metazoa > Echinodermata > Echinoidea > Diadematoida > Diadematidae > Diadema > Diadema setosum. The sequence continues at coordinate 1,570,514 of NC_092696.1, forward strand.
TTGGGAGCTTTCCTTAAATGCTCAATGAATCAATTGATAAAACTGTAGGGACCAACACCATGCCTGCGGCATTATATTTCACGTTCTGGCTGGTCACAGTTAGCTCTGGAAGTGGTATGGGGTGTGCCCTTTGCATACGAGCAGAACTCTAGGTCCTTATATTATTATTAACGGTAAAAGTTCATGTGCTTTGTAACATGGGAAAAGCATGTTGTAGACTAAATCTCAGAGTTTTCAGTGTTTATACAACTAATATTTGGTTGGCGATATTCACTGGTTTGCAGCACATGCGGCATGGGCAGCTCCTAATGACAGCTCCTCTTGATACATGCTGTACTTTTACAATGCAGCAGTGGCTACTTTTTGCTGGTATTTTTTGAACAGTTACATTTATCTGTAAGAGATCATGTTGCTACTTTTGGCTACACAATGATTTGTTTAAGAGAGGCATAATCAATGTTGTAAGCTTCAGTCCACCGAAGCTGGAAAATCCAGTCTGAAGATTTGTGTCATGACCTTGTAATAATTATGATTTAATTTACCACACCGATAGAAATAAATCCAAGTTACAGCCTTCCTCTTTCCAAGAGATTATTTTTCTCTCTCTCTTTATGAATTCTCTGTCTGAGGCGTTACGCGTTATTAAAGTTTTCTGTCTAGATATTTGTGATGCTACTTTTTGCTATGTTGATTCTGCATGTCTTCCATTACAATACATACACACACACACACACACACACACACTCACAAAAAAAAAACCAAGAAAACACACCTCACAAATAAACAAGCAACTAGTGAATAGCATAACGATGCAAATTGACAATAGATAGTAAGTCCCCATTGATGGCACACGTTTACATCAAAACTTTTCAGAGTGATTGTGAAGCCATCTACGAAAGACCATTAGTGCCACGGAGAAAAAAAAAACTACTATTTCTACTAATCTGTTTAAACAGATTATAATCTGTAATAACAGATTACGGTATTTCTACTAATCTGTTTAAACAGATTACGGTATTTCTTCTAATCTGTTTAAACAGATTATAATCTGTTATAACAGATTACAGTATTTCTTCTAATCTGTTTAAACAGATTACATTATTTCAACTAATCTGTTTAAACAGATTATAATCTGTTATAACAGATTACAGTATTTCTTCTAATCTGTTTAAACAGATTACATTATTTCAACTAATCTGTTTAAACAGATTATAATCTGTTATAACAGATTACGGTATTTCTACTAATCTGTTTAAACAGATTACGGTATTTCTTCTAATCTGTTTAAACAGATTATAATCTGTTATAACAGATTACGGTATTTCTACTAATCTGTTTAAACAGATTACGGTATTTCCACTAATCTGTTTAAACAGATTATAGTAATTCAACTAATCTGTTCAAACAGATTATAATCTGTTATAACAGATTACGGTATTTCTTCTAATCTGTTTAAACAGATTACGGTATTTCCTCTAATCTGTTTAAACAGATTATAATCTGTAATAACAGATTACGGTAATTCTACTAATCTGTTATAACAGATTATAATCTGTAATAACAGATTACGGTATTTCTACTAATCTGTTTAAACAGATTACGGTATTTCTTCTAATCTGTTTAAACAGATTAGTAGAAATACCGTAATCTGTTTAAACAGATTAGAAGAAATACCGTAATCTGTTTGAACAGATTAGTTGAATTACTATAATCTGTTTAAACAGATTAGTAGAATTACCGTAATCTGTTATTACAGATTATAATCTGTTTAAACAGATTAGAAGAAATACCGTAATCTGTTTAAACAGATTAGTAGAAATACCGTAATCTGTTATAACAGATTATAATCTGTTTAAACAGATTAGTTGAAGTAATGTAATCTGTTTAAACAGATTAGAAGAAATACCGTAATCTGTTTAAACAGATTAGTAGAAATACCGTAATCTGTTAAAACAGATTACAATCTGTTTAAACAGATTAGAAGAAATACCGTAATCTGTTTAAACAGATTAGTAGAAATACCGTAATCTGTTATAACAGATTATAATCTGTTTAAACAGATTAGAAGAAATACCGTAATCTGTTTAAACAGATTAGTAGAAATACCGTAATCTGTTATAACAGATTATAATCTGTTTAAACAGATTAGTTGAAATAATGTAATCTGTTTAAACAGATTAGAAGAAATACTGTAATCTGTTTAAACAGATTATGGTATTTCTTCTAATCTGTTATTACAGATTATAATCTGTTATAACAGATTAGTAGAATTACCGTAATCTGTTATAACAGATTATAATCTGTTTAAACAGATTAGAAGAAATACCGTAATCTGTTTAAACAGATTAGTAGAAATACCGTAATCTGTTATTACAGATTATAATCTGTTTAAACAGATTAGTAGAAATAGTAGTTTTTTTTTTCTCCGTGGCACTAATGGTCTTTCGTAGCCATCTCAAGGCAATGTTTCAAAAATGTTGCTAGCAACAGAGCTGAGATCTGGCAGATTTGAAGTGCTATTCCTTGAGTGTCTAGCGCAGGACAGTAAACCAAACTTTCCATGGTCAATGCACAGGTTTCTTTTCTATGGCTGTACAACACTCTCTATGATGCACAGTTTTTTTCTACAGCCTTACAGTGTTTATTCGAGCTTCATGTATGATGCAGAGGTTTCATTTTTTACGACCTTGCAAGGGTCACTCTCTATAATGGACAAGTTTTATCCTTAAATACAATGGTAACTTGACAGATTGGCTCAGGGCAGTGGAATATTAAAATATTTCTTCCTCTTTTTGAAAAATTGATTTAAATGTTTGTAGATGAATGTTGGCAAGAAAGGGCAGTATATCAACCATTGAAGATGAGCTGATTTTGATATAACACACATTTCCCATACACACCTGCCTGAGTATACTTGGGACTCATATTCAATGGATTAATTGCTCCAGATCAAGTAATGAATGGAGAAATAGTTCTAACAGATTTACATTGTATACAGTGCAGTAATTAAGGTAATGATGACATCTTGATGTGGACAGGTATGCATCCAAATTCCTGCCAAGGCATGTCTGTTATACAGCATTGTAGTTCCACTTTGAAAGCACAATTTTGTAAGGTCTGTATAGCTTTTAAGCAGAAAGAATATCTGTAAGTAAGCATTCATCATCATGAAGGACAGCTACAAAGTGTAAAAGTAAGTTAGTTTGATCAAATATATCCCATTGACATTGTTATTATCTATGGAACATACCTTGTACCATGGTCTGTAGCAAAATCCTTTTGCATTTTAGATGCAAAGTCATGTGCAGATGTTAGAATATGTCCCTGTTTAAACATTATACATAACTAGTGTTTAAACTCCTGTATCTAGGGAAACAGATAGCACTGCCTTTTAACCGGTTGAGGACTGACTGATTTTGCTACAACATGCATTTCCCGTAGACATCTGCTCGAGTATACTCGGGACTTGTCCTCAACAGGTTGATTAAATAAAATTGATACAGTGTACTGATGTGAACACTGTCTTTAAAAACAGAGCTGAAGTTTTACAAGTGTATGCTTGAGTTGATTCAACTAACAACTTAAACATACAGTTTAGATGGACTATGATTTTAATTCCAGGGCTAAGTCATATGTGCGTATGTTGTAGTTTCTTTAAAAAAACAAACAAAAAGCAACAACATCCTTGTGCAGTGTGTTTTTTGTACTTCATGTGAGGTCTTGGAGTGAGACTAGCAAGCAACCATTATCTGATACAGAGGAAGTGTTTGTGAAATGAAAGGTGACATGCTAAGTACTATTATCCTTCATTATATCAGTTACAACCTGTAAATCACTGTACATTGGCTACACTTAAATGTATAATCACAGTCAAGTTCCTCTAGTTGAAATGAGGAATCCAATATCTACTTTAAAAGTCAAAATTACATTGTAGTAAAGTTATGGTGCAATAAAACTAGTGTCAAGGTATGCACTTCCATGTGTAAACTGTATATTTTAAATTGAAGCATGGAGTCAAAAGGGGTCTGAGCTTTTGATCATAGCAGAATCTTTGTTAGACTCAAAATGACATTTAAAATACAAAGTTTACCTTCTAGATTTTATGGGATTGTTATGGTGTAAATTGAAATATAAAATAGTCTTCTGAATGGTTAGAATTAAATCTGTAAGATTTGTATTTATGGTACCTTGCAAGGGGTCTTCAAAGATTATAGCCAAATTTGGTCTTTGGCAATTCATGTAGATACCACTTTATATTCAATTACTTGTTACTCTGAGTGAAATTCTGCATTTTCAAGAGAACAGGGATGACAACACTTAAAGGATGCAAACAAAAAGAAAAGAAAGACTCGCAATTCTCTAACTGCTTATACAAAAAATTGTACAATCTGTAAGGGGGCAATACAACTTGAATAAAGATTACCAAAACAGACAGCTCAATGCTTTAATACAAGAACAAGATACTAGCCCAAACTTGTTCACCTGAAGTGGATACCCCAATAGTATTCCCTTTAAGTTTGAAAAAAAAAAAGAATGTGGATGTACTGCACCGAAAAAAAAAACACCCCAAAAAAATAATGGGAGTGTGTTTGCTTCAAACCTTTCAGGTTCTTTGTCAAGTAGTGCACCTGCCCTGCTCCTTTTAGTGGGTGTAGATTGTACATTGTATGTTGTAGGGGTACAGTGTACAATGTAATGGTACAGTAGGAGGATGTGCATTGTACTGAAGTGGAATCTCCAAACAGGTGCAGAAGAGTTACACTTCATACAGTGAGTTGATAGCAAATCATGATAGCATTGAGCATTTTGATGATGACATTTGACAATTCAATACAACTTCAGGCATTCCTTTTTTTAAATTTTATTTTTACATTGTCATGTGCTGCAATGTACAGATGATGTGCTAGCAATTCATAGAGATATTTCACTTATTTTCAGAATAAGGGTCATCTAGGATTCTATATCTTTGGATAGTGAACAAAAAATCAAACCCTATTGCTATAAACGCAGGTAGGGAACGACACACTTTTGTACGATCTCAAATTCCGTTTATTTGTAAGTTAAAATTTCTAGCAATGGGTACCCAGTGTACACTGTGAAAGCTTTATAGATAATTAAATACTTAATGGATTTACCCCTTTTCTTTGTTTTTATCTTTGCAGCTTGCACAGATCATTGACTAAGGACATACATTGGATGTCAGCTTCTGAACCTTGTTTATAAGGAGGAGGAACCATACACTTTACAAACTGGTATTTATTTCATGACTCAGTGCCGTCGATACTGGTGTGTAAGTGAGAGTAGAGGTCAGGAGGCAAGATGAGTACTACTAGTGGAGGGGTAGCTCCTGGCTCCCAGGACGTCCAGGCCACCTCCCAGGAGGACCAGTTTGAAGCTGATATCCAGAGAGCTTTGGCACTCAGTCTCGAAACTCAGCGGATGGATGAATTGAGACGAGACAGATTTGGCATTCCATCTGTAGCAAAGACTACTCTAAGTGGAGGGGTAGCTCCCAGCCTACCACAACGTGTGACAACCCTACCAAGTAGCACTACCAAAAAGCCTCTTGCAGTGACCAAGTCTTACTCAGTAAGAGACACTCAGACTGTATCCCATGGCATTGATACCTCTGGTCGCCATGGAGCTTCGGCTGGTCTGTCCAGGAAAACTCCTTTGAGTGCCAGTATGTCGGTGCCACCAGCTGAAGAAGACCTCATGTCATTTGGATTTGATCATGTCATGAAAAACTACAGTGCCAGCAGTAAAGGTGCCACAAGTACAACGGCTCCACAAGTTGGACCAAGCCCCTTGCCTAGCCCCTTGCAGTCTGGCCTACCATCCGTTGGCCCTCACAGTTTTGGATTAAGCATGAGTAGACCACCTTCACTGCAGAACACTTCCACTAGGCAAATACAACCAGTAGGAATGACAAAATCCCTGGATCTAACGAGTGAATCACCCAAAAATCCTTTTGCTCCACCTCTTGTACTTACCGGTCCTCAGACTAGCCACATGTCAAGAGGTCAACCACCTTGGAGCAGTGTGACAGGTGGTGGAGATGTGTTTAGTCAAGGACTGAGTGTGCAATCACAGCGACACATGAGTAGATCTTCTCCCTCCAGTCCTGAGACTCGACATCGTGAAATGTCTGGACTCCCCGCAGCTACTGGTACTCCTGTAGAAGCCAACCTCACAAGTGGCAAAGAAATGTTTTCAGACCTTTTAACATCACTAGGAATTGACTTTGGGTCATCTAAGCCAAAAGCTGAATTTCCGTCAAGTGATAGTAAAACTCCTGCATGTCAGAGTGATGTGAGTCTTATTAATCTAGCTCCTACTTTTGAACAGATTACTGGTATCCAACAAGGAGTTCAGTCATCAAACCTTGGTGGACCACCACCCCAGACTCATGGTCAACCGCCTCTTCCACCAAAGATGCGTCGCTCCCAGCAAAGTCAAATGGCCCATCGCCTGGATGCCAGTAACAGTGGAATGCGTCGCATACACAGCAACCCCAGTTTCAGCTCTTTGGAAGTTCAGCCTGCTCCCCTCCCTCTTGCTACAACAGGACTGGGACCAAGAACTGGACCAAGTCCTAGCAGTCAGGTTTTTAGTCAACAGTCAGACTTGCAACCATCTGTACCAGGGACTCCCAAGGGCCCTATCGATCCTAATGATTTGATGGTGTTTAATCTTAGTTTAGCAGACAAGGCAGATTTCTTTGACTTCAGCTACTTTGACCCGTTACGGCCTCAGGTCCCTGACCCAGAGCCTTCCCCTGCCCAGGCCCAAACTCAGCAGCCAGGTGCATCTCCTGTTGACAGGTCTGAAGGAAAGATAGACTCAAATGCCGAGGATGAATCTCAGGCCGTTCCAAAGCTGAGGAAACCTAAACGTGAGGAGGGTTCCGGCAATCAGCGGCCAGCATCCATTGATGTGGAGGAGTCTGAACAGCCTGGAAAGAGACCAAGAAGTATCCATGGTGCTAAAGGTGCAGCTGTGGAGGTCGTTGAACCTGAGCCATGGATTCCAAAGTCTGCTGTCACTACTGCATCAGCCAAAAAATCAAAGGTAGCTTGACTTTTGGAAGATTAAAAAAAGATAGAAATAAAATCAAAGGAAAATGTATCTTGACTTTAAAACTCCTAAAAATCAAAGGTATCTTGACTCTAAAACTTCTAAAAATCAAAGGTAACTTGATTTTAAGCCTGCCTCATGCACCCTGTCTTTAAAGGGATAGTACAGTTTTGGTTGAGATGAGAATTTGGGCTTATAAAGTTTTGCAAGATACCAGAAAACACTTATGATATAGCACAGAGCATACCATTTTAAGAGCATTTCAAAGTTTATTTGATGAAAATCGGGTTTGGAATTACTGAAACATCCAAAAACAAAATAAAACAAAGCGATCGTTCCAAAGTGTGGGTCCCACACTTTATTAGAATCGCTCTTTTTGGATATCTCAGCCATCAAAACCAATTTTTATCAAATAAACGTTTAATTCCTCATAGAATTGCATGCTCTTTCATATTTCGTATGAGATTTCTTATTATCTCACCTAAAAATGTTAGAAACTTGAAATTGGGTCTCAACCAGTACTGTACAGTCCCTTTAATGTCTATAATATCTTGCACACATACACTGTACGTACTAAGGATGTGGCAAGCTCTCTTGAAATTTAGAAGGGTTTCTTTCATTAGTGACAAAAGTTACAAAATGAGATAGTCAAAATGATCAAATTTTTATTCTAATTTTTATCTTAACTCATGAAGTCTGCTCTCCTATAGTTAAAAGGGATTTGGCATTGCAGTGGATAATTTGTGTGTGTGTGTGTGTGTGTGTGTGTGTGTGTGTGTGTTGCATATGATGCATGCAGTATATCATAGTCATTTGTTGCAACACTAACAATGATGGTGCATTAAATTGAAAGAGAAATGATGGTCATGTCAAATTGGGTGACTTAAAGGAAGTCAAAGTCTGAATTGAGGTTCCTCTAAATTTTGAAAATGGTCTATGAAAAAGTGTGGGCATTTTTTTCATTCACAGTCTTATGAAAACAGCAGTTAGAATGCTTGAAATAAAATATTCAGTGCAAAACATGATTTGTGAAAATGCAAAGGACATCAGGACATTGCTGTGGATATATATGTTTCTGGTAATCTTGGTATTTTAACATATATGCTTCTTTTTTTTTCTCTTGTTCCATGACATTTTGTTATACAGCCAGAGAAAGTGTTTTTTGGTGATGGACTATTTGACTTGACTTCACAGAGAGATGAAGAAGGAGAGACATTTGCACAAACAATCAGCAGGTGTGTATCACTTCTTGACCTTAATCTCAAACTATTAGCAGGTGTGTATCACTTCTTGACCTGAATCTCAAACTATTAGCAGGTGTGTATCCCTTCTTGACACAACTCGTTGAGGATGGGCTGATTTTGCAACAACACGCATTTCTCATAGACACCTGCCCGAATGTACTCGGGAATCGTCCTCAGCGGGTTAAAGATCAAAGTGGGAAATGATTTTTGGAACACCTGGTATATCTCAGAATATGGCTGGGAATTTCAGTGAGTCTTTATTTCAGAATCGTTTTACAAATTTGATACATCAGATAATTATTACCTGCAAGAAAGACAATTTTAGATGGAAACAAACTGAAGATTCATGTAGATGCTGTGCTTTTGGTTTTCTGCTGTGTTTAACAGGTAAAATTGTGATTTTTTTCTTTGCAACTGATTGACAAATTGCCCTACATCATCGCCAATCAGTTGCAATGAAAACATCTCAATGAAAGAATTTCATGAATTTTGATATATTTCATGTGTTCTCAATTTGACAGGCTGAGAAAGAACTATCCAAGTATTGACACCATGACTAACAGAGGCTTTGTGAGTTCTCTCATCTTCTCTAAGAGATCTTATGAAGACATGGAGACCAGTGTCAAGGTGGTCCTACTCAGAAAAGATGTCAGCAGACCTATCATTTTCACCTGTGATGGTAAGACCTTGAATTGTAAATTTGTCTATGCATAAACTTTAAGGGTCAGATAAGTCAACTAAAAATCCTCAAATCCCCAAATACCTGAACTCTGACAATAGTCATTCATCCAGTTAAACCTACACGTATTGTAGTTCAAGGAAAGTGAACATTTAGCATATTTGTGACAAACCTTGTCATTTTGATATTTTGCCAACTCTGTGAAACTGTCATCACACATTGTCAAGACATGCTATAGACCTATTAGGAGAATCATGCATTATGGCAGAGGCATACCAGTCGACGTAGCGACATTTCTAGTTAATGTTGCGATTTTCACAAGTTGGCTGATATGTGTGAAATTAAGGACTCTCCAAATGAGATGTTTTGCTTCTGATGTTTTATTGTGATCGCAAATCCAAGCTCTTGTGAACTTGGATATTGTCCAGTTTGAAAAATGTCTGGCACATACAGTTGTTGGTATTAAAATGTGACCACTTTAATCGCTACTAAATGGAAAAGACAACGTGTATTCCAATACAATATATCACTCATGTTTACTGAAAGGATGAAAAATTGCTGTAATGAGCAGAGTGCAAAGGACACTGTATATCACAAATGAAGTGTTGGATCTCAAAAAAAGTGCAAGTAAAATCTTTATGTTTTGCAATATAAGAGTTATTTTACTCTTGAAAGCCAAATTGTACTCCTTTTAATACATTGTGCATGTAATAATTGATATCTGTGCTCAGTGTAGCCTTTTGTCAAGGCCCTCTCGCTGTAATGTTTTGAGATCTGCTTCACACATTATTATTCATGACACGTGAACCCTTCTGAATACTCATTTTGACGGGTTCCGGTCAACCAATGGAATGGCGCGCTCCCCGAATCCTCAGTCTTGGTGCTGTCATGCTTGTTCGTTTGCATGCATCACTGACCACCTGCAGAGGTCTGCCACAGAACTCTTTAGAGTTCTGTAAGGTCTGCGGCATGCATTTGCTCCATTCAAATTGGGTTCGAGCAGACAGACACGCTGATTGGTCGACTTTTGCTCCCGAAATCGGGGAGCAAAAGTTGGTAATTCAAAGGGCTAACAAAAGGATGCGAAGCAGATCTCAAAAGGCCCTCGCGCAACCCCACCCAGCTGGACTCTCTTCACCATACAGCAAGAGGGCCTTGACAAAAGGCTATGCTCAGTGCTGAATGTTCTGGTATTGTTTGCTTCCTCACTCTATGATGCAGTGAATACATCCATTCAACACGTCATCAGTCAGGCGCTGTGTTACATAGAGGGCAGTGTTGACATTTCCAGCGACTCATTTGTGCTCAGAGTCCCTGGGTTTTCTGAATATCTCTACAAGTGAGTTCACAGTCAAGACATTGGTTAATTAATGTTCTTTTTATATTGTGGAACATTCAGTGATATGCTTTGTTTGGCCTGCGTGTTTTGTTCTAGTACAATACTGTGACAGGGTACGAGACTTGCTGTCTTATTTTCATTAAATCCCTCAAGAAAAGGATCTCAGTTTATAATGACAATTCTAGCCCTACAATAGGTAGATACAGTAATGACATTGAATGGTGTGCCATACAGGTATTCAGAGAATTATAATTCTCCATCAATACGATCTTAGTGAGTTCTCTAATGCTATATCAACTTATGTAGTGTATTATAGTTTTGGTTGAAATCTATCTTCAGGTTTCTAACATTTTTTTTTTCTTTTTTTTGTGAGATAATTAAGAACCTCTCATGAAATATGAAAAAGCATGTAATTCCAAGAGGAATTCAACTTTTATTTGACAAAAAGTGGTTTTGAAATGGCTGCGATGTCCCTAACAGAACAATCTGAATAAAAGGTGGGACCCGTCTATTAAGATCTCTTTGTTTTACTTTGTTTTTGGATATCTCAGCCATTTCAAAACCGATTTTCATCAAATAAACTTTGAACTCCTCTTAGAATGGTATGTTCTGTACTATATCATAAGTGGTTTCTTGGTATCTCCTAAAAGTTAAATGCCCAATCCTCATCTCCGCCAATACTATACCATCCCTTTAACGAGGCTCTTCACTGGTTTTGTGTGTTATTATGTGGCAATGGTAATGCACTTGGTCACTTGAAATGAATATCATATTTAAAGTGGTTTCTGTTTTGCCATCATGTAAAATCTCAAGTAGTAGAATACTGTATATAGTATGGTCTTTGTTATACTGCCCTCAGTGAGACCTCCCTAGGTGACTATGAGTATGTCCAGGAGTGCTACAAGCTGGACAGAGATGTCCGCCTGGTTCTGGTCAGAATTGAAGACGTGGACACATCTCTTGGGAGAACAGTAAGTGACTCTCCTTACTTTTGGATACCATGCAGTCATATGATGTACTCAATACTTCAAATCTTGAATAATGTATAATGGATGTATGTGTATGTATGTATGTATGTATGTATGTATGTATGTACTGTATGTATGTATGTATGTACAATGTACAAGTAGGTTTCCTATGTATGTATGTACACGTATGTACAAGTATGTATGTATGTATGTACAAGTATGTATGTATGTTTGTATGTATGAGTGTACAGTTGTATCTATGCATGTATTTTTCTTTTCAAAACAATGAAGTTTAGAAAAAAGTTTCTGATAATACTTATCTGTAAATCTCTGTAGCAGTACTTAAATTGATGGCTTAGCCATAAAGTAAACAAACTAGAAACCCAAACGATTCACTGTGTAATGATACACTTTGTATGCTTTAGAAATTCTTGTCAAAGTATGGGCATTTTATAGACTTGCTATACTGAATGGCAAGTAGAGCATTTAAAGCACTAAGAACTGGATAGAAAGAAAGATAGTATTAAAGGAAGGATTGTAGTTTTGAATAATAGCAGGAAAACCAAGTAACATTTCTGCCAAGAGAAATGGACCAGTGGCTGGATAGGTGTGACTGTTCTTTCATTTGTAAATGTTCCTTGAGATGAGTTGTTTATTTGGAATGTTTGTTTGTGCTTGATACTCCTACAAGAGCTGACCAAATTACATTCTTAAAATGACATGCGATCTGTTATATATTCACCTCTAAAATCCCAAAAGCAGTGCATGTATAATCAACATTCCAATAAAGTTGATGTTACAGTGCATCAGATTTTTCTTACCCAGTGTGATGTTTTTCTTATTTCTACTATTAGAGTGCTGATGATGAGGGTGATGTTGGTATGAGCACCTTCTCCAATTTATTTGACCGACCCATCACTACATCAGTTTCAAAGTAAGTGTGCTCTACTACTGAGCCTTTTATACACAGACATAGATTCTCAACATTTTAACCCAAGTTTCCACACCATCACCAGTTCACCAGTGTATTACACTGTACACCTGTGTGGAAAGAGTGTGTAAATGTCATTTGCACAGTGTAGTACAGTGTTTGTAAGAAAAAGTGACTGAAGGGTGTTTCAATGCCAAATTCAATGGATGGGAAACATCTTCATGGTATGGCATTGAGTACGATGATGAAAATGACTGGTCATCTCAAAGCCTTTCAATTATGTTCCAAGGAGGATGTTATACTTCCACTGTGAATGAATTGATAATTAAAAATATGTGTAGATTCCACCAGGCAATATTCTTGAAAAATATGCATGATGATACCTGAGCGATGCGATGTTCATGGTTTTCAGGAAGTTCTTCTTGTAGACACTCTGGTTCTGAGTAATTCATTGTTATAAATTTTTTCCAGATGATGTAACTTTTATATTGATGAGCTTTGACACTATTTCTATCATGATTCTAGGATGGGGATCAATGTACTGATGGATGCCTTCACCACAGAGTCAGAGAAACTAAAGAAAGCTGTACAGGTGAGGCAAGATGGATGTCAAATAGATTTCAACCCATTGAGGGTGGTCTGATTTTGCTACAACACACTTTTCCCATAGACACTTGCCCGAGTATACTCAGGACTCATCCTCAATGGGTTTAATAATTTACCGCCAATGTTAATTGTCTTTCTTTGTTGATGTGCATTTGTCAAGTTCAGTCACTTGCAGACTTGTGATGTTTTAATGTGTAATGTAGATGTGTCTCATCTTTGTAGCATAATGCAAGAGCTCTTGAATCACTCTTTTTAAAAGGCAGTGAAAATAGTATTACCCTTTAAATTTGTCAATTACAAGTTGAGGAAATGTATAATTTCATATTTAAATTGTCTTTCATCTTCTTTGTTTAGGACATTTACTGTGTCTGCTTCAAAGCACTGGAACAATTTACCACTTACCGTTAGACAGTCTCCATCAGTCAGTGTGTTCAAAAAAGCCTTGAAAACACATCTTTTCAGTAGCAACTAGTTTGTAGCTGTATAACATTTATCCAATTATACATACTGTCGTACATGTTTTGAATTGATTGTAAGCGCTTTGGGCCTTGTGGGAAAAGCGCACTATAAATAATAGTAATAGTAATAGTAGTTTCTCGTTGCGCTATTTTGGCATTACATATTGTTTTAGTCTTACCTTCTAGTGCTGATGACACATGCAATTTACCAAAACTTTTAGAATTCATAACTTTAAAGTGGCTCGTCCATACGATTATTTCCATAACCATCACTGATGCGTTCCACTGATTTGTCTGCACTTTAATGTATCCATATGAAGAGTTTGTTTGCAAAAACCGATAAGTCCATATTTGCCAAATAGAGATATTTGCGATTAAAGGTCAAAAAAATAAAGAGAATAGTAAGAAAATTTTTGCTTCTTTTGACCATAACTTCAAAAATATACCTTTATATGTAGTGACCAATATATCATTTAAAAGGTATTATTTTGTACATTATGACAGAGATCGTACTTCAAAATCTTCAAAAATGGACTTATCGGTTTTTGCAAACAAACTCTTCATATGTTTGTTAAGAATATATTTCCCTTTAAAATCAAATACACAGAGAGGTAGTTTAATACCAAATGTTATGGATTCTCATGTTTTATTCATCAGTGATATTAGATGCAACCACTAAATGCCATCAGAGGTAGCTTGAATTCCAACCACTCTGACCTGTCCATGAATTCTCTTTTTTGTGCTGTGATTTTTAGGCCAAGGTTCATCAACCCTACGTGGGTCCCTTAGTGCAGACAGTGAAGGCAATCTGTGCTACCCTTGCCTCAGTGGAGTCCAACAGTGTTACCATGGCAGTCAAGATCCTACAGACCGGCCATTCTCCACTCCTTGCTCTAGAGAGATTGACGGATGCTGTCCTGCAGCTGGTAGACATTTATTGCCAGGCTTTTGATACTGACATAGGACCTGAGTTGACACCGGGCGTGGCCTCCACACGAGGAACAATAGAGGCTGGGTTGGAGGATATTACTACTATGGGACAGAGTCTACGAGTCAAAATAGCCTCTGCACATCGACTTCCGCTGGCCTGGAAGAATGCGTGAGTGCTGACAAGTCTTCTGCTGGTCAACAGAACCAACAATTTGTTGTTGTTTTTTTTTCCCAAAAAAACTTTGTCAGTAGTATGGAATCTCTATGATGTTTAATGAATGGACCAGTATGGATAAAGTGCTTTTAGAGAAGCTTAAAGAAAAAGGAGTTAACCTTAGCCTCTCTGAGATAATGCAAATTTGCCAATTGTGATGGATTTATTTTTTCTCCTATGTCAAAGTACCGGAATCATGTAAGGCTTGTGTGATGAAAATGTTCAAGTATTATGATAGAACAAGGGAATAAGTGTCTTAATTTGAGGATTTGTGGTTTTTAAGTGATATTCATTTTCTTATGTATATTATTTTCCTTCTTTGAATAATTTATGCACTGTCCATTAAAAATAAATTTGTCCCTTCTGCTGGCACATTAACTGAGATTTGCTAGTAATCATTGTAGCACATGACTTGACTCTATTTTGCAGTCAGGACATGTTTGACATGATTCCCTAGTAATCATTGTAACATATGACTGGACTCTGTTTTGCAGGCATGACATGTCTGACATGATTTCCTAATAACTATTGTAACACATGACTTAACTCTTATTTTGCAGGCATGACATGTTTGCGGTCACCTGTCAAGTCCTGTACGGTGGTCAGCCACTCCACACTCCAGTAGAAACCTGGCCTTCCAAGATTTCCAATGGATTTTTCGACAAAGTTTCCTGGCATGAGGAGTAAGTGAGCAGGTTGTGATTCAAGCTGCTTTAGAGACTGAAAGCTCTCATCTCATTTTATACAGATGGTGGACAACAATGAGTACTTTGTGCAGGTCTGAAGTAGCACTGCCATCAAATCTGTCAAAATCAGCCTTCTAGTGTCCGGAGTAAGGCATTCAAATAAATTGTGTACATCATGGTGCATCACAGTTTTTTTTGCTTAGGATTGTGTCATAGGAGATCTATTAATGTGTGAGAGTGTGACAAAGAGGGATTTACCAGAAACCTTTATAGAAGGATCACAGAAGAATCTTCACATCAAAACCTGTGCCAATGGTCACCTTAGATTGGACAGTGAAGTCATTTTGGGTGGGATCTAAGTATTGGACTAAATTGTGCATTTCCATAAAAAAGTTCAAAGTACAATTGTATTATACATACAAGAGATTTTCAACTAGCATTCTACTTGTAAATGATTTCAAACAGTGGTCGATATACAGTGAACTTCATATTTACAATAATTTTTTTTTTAGATTAAATAACTTCTGTAAGAGTGACAAATTAATGTAAGCTGGTATCATGACATTATGATGGGATGCAGTGATGTGGTTGACATGTAGTTGAGTAACAGGTGTTTTCAGTTGAGTGCTAAGACTGATGAATTAGTTTGTGTGAACCTCTTGTTTTGTTTTGTTTTGTTCTCGTCAGTGTTGAGCTGCCAATCCCAATTAGCCGGCTACCAAGAGAAGCTAGGATCTGCCTCTCACTGTGTGGAGTAGATATGAACAGTGGAGAGAAAACAGTGCTGGGCTGGGTGGCTGTACCCCTCTTCAACTTTAGAAGGTAACCTGTCTATTAACCTCAGCTCATTTCTCGTAGTGCTTTGATTGGCTGAATGTTTTGATGAAGATTCATTTTGAGAGGTAAAGGGAAGTGAATGATTTTGCACTCTCTGCGTCATCTCCTGTCACTTTTAGTTTCTTTTTATACATACACAGCAATTTCAGACCTGGGCCCCTTTGAGGAGGATATTTTGTATTCTTGACCTGTTGAGGATGGTTTGATTTTGCTACAATACACATTTCCCATAGAGGCTTACCCAAGTATACTCAGGGCTCTTCCTCAACAGGTTGATAGCCGTTATCCATTGCTGAGATGATTAATGGACATTCTAACTGCCAATGAGAAGGTTAATATGGGACACATTCATTGAAAGGTTCATAAAAATTATGTACGTATAGGACAGAAAGCATTGACAAGTTGACAATTGGCAAAATGGCAATTTCAGTCCAAGTAGTTTGAGGAGAAGGATTAGAAGCTTCCTCCATTCTGCTGTAGTAAATATCTTACTACATGACAGACAGGTGAAGGAGGCTCATCTTGGCATTGCTATATTGATTAACATTAACCGTTGACATCCTCCTTTAGATAAACAGAATGATGTGTTGTAGACTTCCAGTGCAAAACTTGCACAGAAGTTATCAGACAAATTATTTCAAGTTTTCAGAGGGTTTGTGTGTGAATGGGAAGCTTCACAATACTCTCATCTTTTCAGAAAGTAGTCAGAAAATCATTTCTACAAATCAGGTTTGTTGGACTAAAAATGTCTATGCCTATTATGAAAGCAGGTACATAAACAGAGTCATATAAAGTTATATCAGTTATTGTTTTTGTCTGTTTTATTTAAATCATTCCCACATTAAATAATGTGTTATGGAAGGTCTTGTCAATTGATGCCTGCATGTTCTATTACAGTGTGTTACTGACAGGTAGTCAGTTACTGGGACTATGGCCTGAGAACCAAGCTAATCCAATAGGAACCTGTGCATCCAACCTTCTCTCACCAACCAGTGCCATATTACAGGTACAAGTATCTCTCTCTCTCTCTCTCTCTCTCCAACTCTACTTTCTTGATTCCACTGAAAGATTCCATGGTCTGTACCACCATGATGATCTACTCTATTCTAGATTTTCCTCCCAAGTATGAAAATTATACAGTCATGTAACTCTTTACAAAGTAATGCAAACATGGATAACCGTATGAAACTGGTTTTCTTTTTTTTCTTTTTTGATTATCGTATATACATAAAATATAACATTTCCTTGCCTAAACAAAAAAGAAGAAATATTAGTGTAATTTAAAAAAAAAAATTATTTATTTATTTATTTACTTTTTTTGAGAGAGAGATAGAGACAGTGATTCTCTCTGATTGACTTGGATTATTCTTATATTCAGGTTTTCATATAAATTGATAAACATGTATGTGACACTGCATTACAAAACCACAAAAAAAAAAAAAAAAAACTCACCAAACATGGATTTCTATTGAAAAGCAGATTCTGAAAGAGCAGTCTTTAAGCTTTAAGATGGCATACTGTGTAGGTCAATACATTGATCTTTCCAAACTCGGCTAAATAATGGAGAGAAAGTAGACACCCTGGATAAGTGTGTAGTGAGAAAAGAGGCTTTGAAGAGTAGGGACAGTTCATGTGATCAACCTCACCAAGCTGTACTCTGGAACAAATGAAACAAAGGACAGGAAATTAAACTCCATAACAACCACTATGAAGCTATTATTGAACTAAACTGAAAGTTAGCACACCCATTAAAATTCATGACTGATACTATATTGTAGTTGTCAATACAATAGCATCATTCTTTCAAGTTATTTGAGTTTAAAGTGCTCTGAATCTGTAAATCTAAGAATGCCGTTGTCAAACTGAAGAAGCGTTGAAAAACTGCTAAATGGACATCTTCATTTTTGTTTTGTAATCACAAACGTAAGAAATATAGATAAGAAGATTGCTCTTTCAGAAAAAAAAGAAAGAAATTGACCAGGGGGGCATTTCATGAAGCATTTTGTTTGACAACTTTGTCTGACAAATTTGTTGTCAGCCAATCAGATGCAAGGATTTCTATAGCTTTTAACAGTTTGTCAGACGAAATATCTGACAAAAAGCTTCATGAAATGCCCCCCAGGTTAACCCACCTGAGATGAGTCCTCACTGAAAATCTGGATGTATAACTTTTTGTTGTTTTGTGATGCATGGCCATATTACACAGAACATGGCTTCTATTCTAAACAGAAGAAGCAACATACATCTGAATAGTACCCTAAATTTCCTGGAACCAAGCAAAGTGTTGTTAATCAGACATGTTCATCAGAAAACAGAGACTTATGCATAGAACTGCTCTTCAGTGTCTATGTGTTGATGCTACAAAATAATAGCAAAAGTTGTGAGAAAAGAGAAATACTTGTGAGCAATAAAAGAAAGGCCCTTGTTAAATGTAAGTCCTACTTTCAACAAGGACTTAGATTCAACAAGCAACATGCATAGGACTTCTCTTCATTTTCTGTGGTGCTGCTATAAAACAAGGAGAAATAATTGTGAGAAAAAAGAAATCCTTGTTGTAAGCAGAAAAAGAAAGGTGCTTGTTGAATGTAAGTCCTTGTTGAAAGTCCTGAAAGGAAAGTCCTTATCAAAACTACTAAAAGAGAAATCCATGTTGAACACTCTAGTAAACAGAGAAGCTGTAATGTGGAAAGCTCTGTTAAAGTTCTTGTCCATCTCTTTGTTTGCTGACAGGTGGATTTCTCTACTTTCAAACACATCGTCATCTTTCCTCCCATTGAACCCAAGAAGGCAGTCATCCGTCCAACCAGCTTCACTGCTTTGGAGGAACGTGAACAGTATCGTCTCCATGGCATACTCAAGAAAGACTCTCTCTCACCGTAAGTCTTACCAGACTTTTCTAGTTCACTTTCCATTGTGGAATGCTTCATTCATTGTGATATTTCATTTTTGCATTTGGCTTCTTCTTAAAGAGCCAAGGGAGCTTTAAAACAAACCTGAAGTTGAAGACTAGTCTTGAGTATGCAAGGGTAAGTGTCTAGAGGAAATGTGTTTTATAGCAAAATTGGCCCATCCTCAATGGGTTAAGTACTTTTTGATTATAGTTTGCAAATATTATACAACAAATCATATGTTTTCAATACTATTTGATTTAATACAGAGTTTTGCCTAAGAGAAGAACGTATTCCCGTTAAAATAAGAACAATTTTACTTGTTAGTGATAAAACTGTAGAAATATTGGTAGAAAGCTTTCAAGATTTGATAGTGGTCATAATCCTTCCACCATGATAGAACTTGCCAGAACATTGAGACATAATGGCACAAATTCACGAAGGTGGTACAATCTTGTCCACTGTTTAAACCATGGACAAAGACCATAGTTTTGTATGGGGTGCTAAGTGTGGCATGGCCTATCTAGTTACTAAAGAAGTCATTTTGTCGACGAAATGACAATTTCATTAACAAAATAACTGATTTTGTAACGAAATAGGCCATACGACACTTGGCGCCCCATACAAAACTATGGTTTTTGTCCATGGTTTAAACCATGGTTGCAATTTTACCACCTTCATAAATTCGGACCAATGTGTCAGAAATACCATACAGGAGAATGAGGCTCATGTGAAAAGGCTATGAAAATGACAGTAATGGCCTTACTCACAGGCCCAGTAGTCTGACATCATGTTGTAAAGTGACTCACTAGGAAAAGATATGTCAGGTTGATGTATGTATGTGTCTTCAATGACAGGCTGCGAGAGGAGGATGCTGTCTTTCTGTGGAACAAGCGTCATTTCTGTACCAGGATTTCCTGGGCTCTAGCCAGAGTCTTACAGGTGGCTCCCAGCTGGGACTGGGCCTGTCTGGCAGACATCTACGCCCTCCTGGAGGAATGGGTTCCATTGGATCCTCTTGATGCATTGCAGCTTCTCCATCCTCGGTAAGACCTTGTCGTTTCTTTGCTCCTTCATCCTCGGTAAGACCTTGTCTTTTTCTTTCTCTATCTCTTTCTTACTCTCCTTGTTCTCGAATATTAGTCATTCTGACTAGTTTACTGGAACACTTTGTCAATAACATGGTGTTTCTCAGAAGTTGAAGGCATCAACTTTTTGATCATCTGAAAATTATTTATTAGTCAGTAGGCCAAATCATATCAGTGCTAATCATATCAGCAGGGATTTGATTCTGATATTTGCGTGACTGTTGTCTTCAGTAAGAACTAGAATGGACATCATTGGCTTTCTTCACAATGCTTCAGACAAGGTTGTCTCTTTTTCATGGTGCCATGTGCCATGTTGACATCAGATTTTGAGTAATGTCTTTGTGTTCATTACTCTGTTTGTTGCCATGTAGCTTTGCCGACCAGCATGTAAGAGCCAAGGCAGTTCAGTGGATCCAACCCACGCCTGATGATGAACTCTGTGACTATCTACCACAACTTGTTCAGGTGGGACAAAGTAACAGTAGCAAGTCTATGATTGCTGTAATCAAGAATATACATTGTAGTGTTATGTTTGAGAATATGAAACATCTAAGGCAGGAAGTAGCCACTCTGAAAGTTTTGTGACAGCATAAAGTGTGACAGAATGCCTTTACTCTAGGTTTGAAATACTGTGGACATAGAACCCATAAGGCTAAATGATACAGGATTTACATTGTATCTGTATCCCATCAGAGATTTGCAAAACTGTTTGTAACATCACACTGACCTAATGTACCTGCAGCCATGTAGACTTTATTATCGTCATTTTATTGCAATTAATTGTGTACAAATACTTTAAAAAAAAATCAATTACAAAGTAGGGCTCCACAGGAGACACATATGAGTTACTTTCTGGTCACCTAATACTGTATAAAATGTGTTGCATTTCTACATCCATTTCGGTAGCTTGCCCTGTGTAATGTAATATGTAGAGTAATTAATATTTTGGATAATTGATATTTTGGAAAACACATTTTGCCACTGCAGTAAATTATCTTTACATATATGCAATGTATAAAGTACTTCACATAGTTTAGTCACTAATTGCTAATCTTATGTATTTTTATATTGAATTTAAAAGGAGGGTGTAGGAGAGATGAGGCTTTTGAAATTGAACACTTAAGCTTTAATCTACAATAAGATGCAATCTTTCAGTGAAGGGATTCAACATACTCGGTTTATATTGTAGAAATCAGTGTTAGATTGAACTACACCATACTGGGTAATTGAATGGGATTGATGATATTTGGACAAAGATATTTTGAGAGTGAAAGAATCATTTTAAAAACTTTTATAGCATGAGTATTTCTTCATCCATTTGAAGATTATTATGCAGCATTGCCAGTAAGTCTTGCTTTTTTATTTTCGGACTTGAGCAACCACAATTATAGACATTGTCTTCAGTTGTTAAATGTTCAAATCCTGTTAGTAAGACCCATATCTTGTTCTGTTTCTGTGTGGACTCACCTTTCAATCCTATCACTGTATGTTCCTTGCACCAGGCCCTCAAGTATGAGAGCTACCATGACTCAGCCCTGGCCAGTTTCCTCATTGAGAGAGCTCTAAGCAGTATCCGAATTGCCCAATATCTATACTGGTGAGTTATGACCTTTTACTGCAAACTTTGCTTTGAGAGAGCTCTTATCATAGCAGTGTTTGAATTGCCCAATACCTATACTGGTGAGTTATGACCTTTTACTGCAAACTTTGCTTTGAGAGAGCTATTAGCAGTATTCGAATTGCCCAAAACCTATACTGGTGAGTTATGACCTTTTACTGCAAACTTTGCTTTGAGAGAGCTATTAGCAGTATCCGAATTGCCCAATTCCTATACTGGTGAGTTATGACCTTTTACTGCAAACTTTGCTTTGAGAGAGCTATTAGCAGTATTCGAATTGCCCAATACCTATACTGGTGAGTTATGACCTTTTACTGCAAATTTTGCATTGAGAGAGCTCTTATCATAGCAGCGTTTGAATTGCCCAATACCTGTACTGGTGAGTTATGACCTTTTACTGCAAACTTTGCACAATGCATCTGCAAACTGTCACATGTAAAGATGTTAAGATAGGTGTCTAGCACAGAGGGGACATTTGGACACAAGTTGTGGGACTACTCGTTGAAATAAAGGCAATAATTTGCTGCTACTGAAATCATATTAAACTCACTCTTCAACTCAAGACATTCTCCCCATGGCTAGATGTGCTGTATGTACAGCAGCAATTTATCACTTTCTTTTATCACCGTTCTCAGATCAATTGTCCTGGGAATTCATAAAGCCATCATCCTATCTGTTGTAGAATATCTTGATTCAGATCTCTGGGCTTGCATTTCTTGTCAGGTATCTCCATGACAGCAAACATGATCACAAGTTCAGCCAGAGGGCAGAGATGGTGTTGTGTGCTCTTCTCAGCGTCTGTGGGAGATCGCTACGGCAACAGTTTCGTAAGCAGGATGCCCTCATGTTAAACCTGAGTAACATTGCAGAGCAAGTCAAGGCAGCCAAGGATTCCAGTCGACCGGTGAGTGTGACTCGGCTGTATAGCAGTCTTCCTCTCGTTTTGCTCCATGTGCTCTAGTGTATGCACCACTCTGTGTAAGACTTTCACATAGCCTTGACTTCACTTACTATTAGTTCCATGTGCTCCAATGTATGTATTGTTCCGTGTAAAACTTGGGACAGTGAGCATACAGCTGTATTTAAACTCTGGAAGGATAAGACATAACTGAGTCATTTTTCCATCATCATTGAGTAGTATCATGTTTCTTGTTCCTGTTTTTCGTGATGGATTTGACAACATTAAGTGAGTAGTCATCCGATTGGTTCCTCTTCTCAGGCTCTTCTTCACAAAGCTCTTGGTACACTCCCACCTGACTTGTCTCAAAGGGTCCGACTTCCAACCAACCCAAGTCTGGAGATCAATGGCATTGAAGTCCAGGTAACAATCACTTTAATTGAAAGGATTATTCCAGTATCATGTGATGTACATGTATATCATCAAATCACTGAATACTCTGAATTCCACATAAAAAGGGTGCTGCTTTCACTGAGTAGATTCTTTCTCAAAACCTGTGAAACATGTTTCTTTTGCCATCATTTGTTTACCATCCCCTGTATGCGTATGATCATAGCTTTGGGGTTTAACCCTAAAAAGACTAGACATTTCGCGTGATTGCTCTGCAACACGCAATATATGCTCTCGCCTCGATAGTGCGATCCACAGCTGAGATCTTAAGGCCCATTACTTCTTAAAATCACAGGCTCTTTCATATTTCGTAAGAGGTTTCTCATTATCTCACTCTAAGAATGTTCAAAACATGAATCCCCACCTCAACCAGTACTGTACAGTCCCTTTAACTTTGAATGGATATAGTAATAATTCCAGATAAAATGCTTTCTTCTCACTTCAAGCAAAATTTTTTAGATACTTTTATAACAGTGTGACCAGTAATTGCAAACATGATTGTGGTAAATGATGTTTGGGATTCACTCTTATGAAAAACGTTTGCTGGGTTATAAGGAAGGCAGTTATACGAGGGAAATCAATAATGCTGAAGTTTTTCATTTGTTCTTACTTTATCAGGTGACTTCATGTTTTTCCAATTCATCACAAAGTATGATTATACTTCTCCCCTTTTTGTCACAAAGGCGTGTTCATACTTCTCCTCCTTCACGGTTCCTCTGAAACTCAACTTCCACAACTT
Organism: Diadema setosum; assembly: GCF_964275005.1. NCBI lineage: Eukaryota > Metazoa > Echinodermata > Echinoidea > Diadematoida > Diadematidae > Diadema > Diadema setosum. The sequence goes on from NC_092696.1 coordinate 1,594,164, forward strand.
TGACCCACTGGGTGGAGATATCATCATGATGTTTAAGGTAAAAACAGATTTGAGATGGTGGTGTCTATGAAGTGTGTGTGTGAGATGTGATGTGCATGGACTAAGGCAGGGCTCGACACTAACGTCGAAAGTCGAAAGTCGGGCCACCAAATTTTTAAAAAGGGCAAATTGGTGGCCCGACTCAGGCCACCACAATTTTTTGAAAAGTCTCTCAATAAATGCGTAACTTTTTGCGCCGGAAATTAGCAGTTGAATTTGTTTAAACGATAGATGAAAAGGACTGAATGAGTGCCTGAGAGTGAGTGTTGCAAGTTTGTTGAAGTTTTATTTATGAGTAGATATGTCCAACTTCTAATTCTTACTATCATAAACCTTAAATATTTGACTCATTAAAAAAAAACAGGACTTTTAATGTTTTTTATTGTTTGTTTTTTTCGGGACATCAAATTTTTCTCTCGGGCCACCAAAAATTTGAAATTTAGGATTTTGGTGGCCCCATCGGGCCACCAAACAAAAAAGTTAGTGTTGAGCCATGACTAAGGGAATAGATGATTGTAAAGTGGAGCTAGGGATGTTATGTTCAATGTGGATTATGAGAGAGTGTTGTCATTGCGAGTTAAACTTGATTTATTATTGTTATAGTAGGTGTAATAATGAGTCATCTATTAAAATGTGATTGTGCAGAAGTATTGATTGTGCTATCAAGTGTTCTAAGATATAGCTAAGGATGACTTGAGTGTGTTTGTCATTCAGATATTATGTGTAGCTACATTGGTTATTGAAGTGTGAAGTAATCTGTGTGATTTTTGTGAGTTCCTTCTTTGAGAATGACACTGGAACTAATCTTCAGATATACTGTATACATGGGTGAAAAGTTATTGACCTATAGCATTAAGGTATTTCTGTTTGTGACAAGCAAATGGATGACACCAAAGTACAATTTTGTCTCTGTATGTGACAGGCTGGAGAAGACATGAGACAAGACATGCTGACCATGCAGATGATTAGAATAATGGACAAACTGTGGCTAGCCGATGGACTGGACCTTAGGATGGTCACCTTCAGATGTATGACCACAGGGGTCAACAGAGGTTAGATTCTACTCTCTCCTTGGCTGCCAAGATTTGTTCCTGTGATTACTTTCTGTCTAGACAGCTCTCTCTCTCTCTAACTCTGTGTGCATGTGTGTGTGTGTGTGTGTGTGTGTGTGAGTGTGTGTGTGTGTGAGTGTGTGAGTGTGTGTCTGTCTGTCTGTCTGTCTTTCAGTCTCTCTTATGTTGGATAGAGGATGATGACAAGTTTGATAAGCTGACATACTGACAACAATGACAAACTTGTAGTTTCTCATCATGATACTATGAAGATTTTTATCATTCAGTCTGCATGTACTTCCTGTGACTTTCCAACATGAAAAACATTCTATTGCTCCTTTAGAAATATCTGTTGGTTAAAATCTTCCTCCTACCAGTGATGTACTCATTGATTTTGAATTGAAAATCAAGCAGTCATAGTGAGAGTCTTTAAGTTTAATTTTGTCGTGAAGCCTAGGTGATACACTGACTCAAGTGGAGAACCTTCAGTAACACTGAGTCAGAAATGGTACAGAGAAAAAGAGAGATGACAACAATGAGGATGGACGTTTTCCAAGTATTCATGAATGTGTTCATCTTTGCTAGAGTAAATGTAAGTAAATACATTGATCTTTGCTATCACTTAGTTTAATGTTAATCTTTGCTACCATTCATTTTACATGTACATGTGAATGAATGTTTTGGTCTTTGCTCTAAGTGTGAATGAATGCATTAATCTCTGCTAACAGTCATTTGGGTGTTGATGAAAGTATTTATCTTTGCTACCATTTAGGATTGGTGGAGCTGGTCCCAGAGTCAGAGACCCTTCGTAAGATTCAGGTAGAACATGGTGTGACTGGTTCCTTTAAGGACAAGGTGCTAGCAGAGTGGCTTCAGAAACACAACCCTACTGAACTCAACTACCAGAAGGTATTAAAAAAGTTGGAATGTTGAAAGATAACCCTGCTGAACTATCAGAGATTTTATACCATACATTGTAACATAAAATGAGTGGGTGTCCTGTTATGTATGTCACTGTGAATTTGATAAATTGTTTGTGCACATATAGCTGATGTAACATTTTATATTCTTATTATACTGTATTCAAACCTTTATATATCCTGCACCATTTGTGTCTTTTTTTATCCTCTTGATTTCAACAAAATTTGTGCCTTGGCCTCATTACGTAGAACCAGGGAGTGACAGAATGTCAGCTGAAGTAATGGTATTTACTGAACATGACTATCATTACAGGAACCACATATCTTGGATTAATTTCAAATTTAAACATGTACATTCACCATTTCTACTTTAGTTGTCTAGAACATCATACACAGGTTAGACAGGACTTGATGTCATTTTCTAGACCTCACTGTAGGATGATCCATCAATTATTCACACATGAAGATAGAATGTTGAAAGGGTTTGTTTCTTTTTTTGTCTCTTCTCTACAAGTATGGTGGAATGTTGTGAGGTTTAATTTTTTTTTTGTCTGATGTCAGTTTTTCTTTTTAACTGATGACCTTCCAATTGTGTTTCATTCAATGATAAAAAGGAGAATATTTCCATGAAACAATGCCATAATACATGTGGATTAAAGGAAAGCAATGAAATGGGCCCATATTCTACTGTAGACCAAGCTTTAAACCCATTTTAAACTCACCTATGGTTTAGCTAGACCCGATATTTAATTTTGTATTCTGCTCGCGAGGTTTGATTAAACCCAAGTCTATTTCGGGTTTAGATTAAACCTGAAATAGTCTTGGGTCAAGCCACCATGGTGCCCTCTGTGGAAGAAGAAACTCTCCCTCTCTGAGTACTTTTCTTTCCACAAGTCCACTTCAATTTATCATTGGCAGTGTATCAGCCACATGAGTGTGACTTTCTTGGATTGTGAATAGTTTTTACGGGTATTTATGTCGAATAAGGGCATGCTGTATTTTTGCTTGCGACGACTCGTAAAGCACTGTAGTCTATACATTTGTATACTGTACCTCCTTGTTTGTGTACGTGTGCGGCGCACATCACAGGATACATGGTAAGCGTAGCGCTATTATTCCTGGCTAGCTAGCTTTGAATGCTCAGTGTACCAACAGCAGAGCCATCGCGCCGCGCACCGGTCGGCGGCACGGTTGCTGTGTGCGCTGGATGGGACATGGCTGTTTATAGTATGTCAATCGAATTGTGAATTAGGAATGGATTGGCGATTGATCAAACCAGGACCTTGAGGTAGGAAATTGAATAAAAGCTTTTCTCTTAAGGCATGCACTTAAGCATCCGAAAGATTGTCAGTTTATAAAAATGGAAACCATTCTAAAATTTGGAAATAGGCCTGTCAATCAAGCCTGTCTCAATATTATTATTAGAAGTAGATTTTACCTAGATACCTACCACACTAAACTAACTTTAAGGCCGTGTCACACTAGCCTTGCGTGCGACTTCCGAAGAACATTTTTGCTATCCGGAGGTCCCCGCAGATGACCCGCACATGACAGTACCTAGCATGTATCTCAAAAGTAGTTACCCGGAGGTGCGCACGCTGGCTCTATTTACCCGCTGCCAAAAAAGGCCCTGTCACACCAGCTAAGCGGGCTTATTGCGTATGGGGATTTTTCAGCACGCAGAATAATGTCTGCGGCTGGACAAGGTTTAGGGCGAGTTTGGCGTGGGTATTACATAATAAACGCGTGATACCTAAGTCCTTCTTGCGTGTATTCCGTTGAACTGCATGTTAGGCGCGTGGGTGTCACGTGATAGCTTCGTGATAGCTTCTTTTATGTCAGTTACGGGCGACATACGGGCTCTGCGAAGTACCTCCGCCACAACTGCGTGTTATCTGCGTACTAGTCGCCTGCGAGGTGAGTGCTAGCCTGAACAATAGGCTGGTTCGAGTGGATGGGTAAACAATCATTTGTCAACTAGCTTTCAAGAAGTGAAGATGCCCCGTAGACGGAAAGTGCACAAGGGCAGAGAACGTCCAGTGGATGGACAGCCACAAAGCCCGGAAGATTCACAGCAAATGCATCAAATTGCTGCTGAAGTCCATTCAGCGGATGAAGTCCTGTCCGAAAGGGACCAGGTAGTCCTCGACGCCACAGAGGACAGAGGACAAAGAAGAGAATGAGCCCACAAATGGCACGCACTCCCTTCACATAGGCATAGATCAGCGGGCAACTTACCTACTTCAAGTGGGTCAAATGCCTGTGAATTGTGGCGGCTACGGCCCTCCTACGGGTGTTCTGCGTGGAACTCTTCGGGCAATCCTCGCGACTCATCCGGAAATAGTTTTGGTCATGCTCAAAACTTTGCTGCGGGAAAATTGGACTAGCGTGAGCACCTTCAGGCAACTAAGGACGAGATAAGTGCTAGGTACTGTCAAGTTCGGGCCAACTGCGGAAAGCTCTGGGTAGCAAATTTGTTTCCCCGCAAGTCAAGCCGCAAAACTTCCCCAGATACGGTATGACAAGGCCTTGAGCATGCTCAAAATTTGTTCCGGAAGAGTCACGGGAGTTGCCCGTAGAGGTACGCGCAGAACACAAGTAGGAAACCATTACCGGTAGCACCTCACAGGCAACTCCAAAGCAGGTACTTCGCAATCCCCGTAAGTCGCTCGTAACAGAAAATGGATCGGTTTCAAAGCTCTCACGCGAGTCACACGGAACGCACGCAAGTAGAAGCTAAGTAGCACGCGTCTAGTAAGTAAGAAACAAGTGCGAAAATTGCAAACATTCTTGTCCGCCCGCGGAAAATCTTCTACGTGCTTTAAACTACCTCCTCGCCACAAGCCCGCGTAGCTTGCCCGGACAGGTGTGACACCGCCTTTAGATCTAACGTTAGTCCTAACGTTACAATTGTAGTCTAGCTACTAATGTTAGTATTCGAATAGGTCCTACGATCTAGGTTCTCGATCTAGTCTAGGCCTATGCCTAGATCGACCTCAGGCTCTACCCTCTAGACCCCTTACATTGAGTTCTTGGTCTAGTCTTCAGGTTATTTTCATCGTATAAGGTCTAGACTAACGTTATATTAGTACAGGTAGTACTAGGTAGTAGTATTTCTAGATCTCGTCTCTTCTGAAAGTGTACAAGTAGTAGACCCCTAGGCATATCTTGTGTGTACTACGTATGCGTGTGTGTGGCCAGCTAGCTAGCTAGCTGCATGCTGTATCCAGCCAGCCACTCGTTTCGTGCCATTGATCTGTACAACACAAGCTCAGTGTGCTGGTACCCGTACCAGTCATTGTTAGACTCGAATTAAGCTGAAAATAAACCTCCTCTTTGGTAGGTTTAATTTAAACCAGAGTTAGACCACAGCTGGACTTAGTAGAATACAAATTAAACCTGGGTTTAAACCTGGGTCTAAACTGGTGGTTTAAACCCAGGTTTAAACCCCCCAAACCCACTTATAGACCCAGGCGTGGGTTTAAAGTCGGTCTAAGTTTTTAGCAGAATACGGGCCATAAAGGTCAATGTCAAGACCAATGCCTAGGGTTCTATCCATGTATTTCACTGAGCAATGCAAAGTTAAGCGGTGATATTTTCCTGTTGCCTACTGAGCTATGCAAAGTTAAAGGGTGTGTACAGTTCTGGTTGAGGTGAGGATTCAGCTTTTAACGTTTTGCGAGATATTCAGAAACCACTCTATGAGATGTCAAAGAGCATGCAATTCTAAAGGGTATCAAAAGTTTATTTGATGAAAATCGGTTTTGAAATGGCCGAGATATCCAAAAACAAGGTGAAACAAAGAGATTCTAATAAAGTTGTGGCCTGTCGCCTTTTTATGCCTCCGCCACGAAGTGGTGCCGGAGGCGTTATGTTTTCGGGTTGTCCGTCCGTCCGTACGTACGTCCGTACGTCCATACGTCCGTCCGCTTTCGTTTACGCGATAACTTGAGTAATATTTACTGGAATTTTACCAAACTTGGTCCAAGTATGAAGTAGGATGGGGCAATAATTTGATTAGATTTTGGGTGAAATCGGCTAAAGGTCAAAGGTCAAAGGTCAAGGTCAAATCATGAAATTGTATCCGTTTACGTGATAACTCAAGACTGGATGGAGTAAATTTCACCAAACTTTGTTGGAGGATGATGTATGATAGGACAATTACTTGATTAGTTTTTCAGTGAAATCGGACAGAGGTCAAAGGTCAAAGATCAAGGTCAAATCCTAAAATTTATCTGTTTACGTGATAACTCAAAACTGGATAAAGCAGCTTTCACCAAACTTGGTCCAAGGATGATGTATGATGGGACAATTAGTTGATATGATTTTAGTGACATTGGCAAGAGGTCAAAGGTCAAAAGGTCAAGGTCAAATGCTACAAATGTTGCAATTTCCCCCATATCTATGCAATGCCCAAAGGTATTTTCTTGAAACTTGGTGTGGACATGTACTACTGTGTAAAGATTCTCCGGAGAGAGTTTCATGTCATAAGGTCAAAGGTCAAAAGGTCAAAGGTTAGGTGAAAATGTTGCAATATCAAATTTTCTCGCAAATGGTTCAATGTATCTTCGTGGAACTTGGTACTTACGCATGTACTGACTGGCAGGGATTATCTAGGGAATTTAGGGGTCATGGGTCAATAGTCAGGGGGTCAAAGGTCAAGGTCAACTCCTCAAAATTTTACTATTTCCCTCATATGCTAGTATATGCAATGCTTGCATTATTAGTTTCAAAACTTATTACATGCATTACCTAATGGAGATTCTCTTGGAAATTTCCAGCCAGAAGGTCAAAGGTCAAAGGTTAAGGGTCAAAGGCCAGGTTTCAATGCCCCCCCCCCCCAAAAAAAAAAAAAAAAAATCCATTTTGTACCATCATTACACTCTTTCTTCATACCTTGGAAATTACTCAATCGATGCATAAACTTATAAAAAGGTCTGTCAGAATTCAAGTAAAAATTCTCAATTTCCCAAATATGTGTACCTGCACTCTTAGAAAATTAAAGCAAACCCAGTTCAAGACATTTCTGACAAACCTGTCATTTCAATATTTTGCCAGTTATGTGAAACTGTCATGGATCACTCATTGTGAAGACATTGTACTATGCGCCTATTGGGAGAATCATGCATTATGGCGGAGGCATCAGTCGCCATAGCGACATTTCTAGTATTATTATCACTCTTTTGGATATCTCAGCCATTTCAAAACTGATTTTCATCAAATAAACGTTGAATCCTTCTTAAAATCACTTGCTCTTTCATATTTCATAAGAGGTTTCTCATTATCTCACTTAGAAATGTTCAAAACATGAATCCCTTACCTCAACCAGTACTGTACAGTCCCTTTAAGTGGTGATATTATTTTCCTGTTTGCAACAGGCGGTAGAGAACTTCACCTACTCCTGTGCTGGTTACTGCGTTGCAACCTATGTCCTTGGGATCGGTGATCGTCACAACGACAACATCATGGTGACAAAGACAGGTCACATGTTCCATGTCGACTTCGGCAAATTCCTTGGCAACGCTCAGATGTTTGGAAACATCAAGAGGTATGTGAGGAATGTGACATGAAATGTTTTCACTCAGGTGGCCATAGGTTCCAAGTTCATCACACATGAACCACAAATCTCATGATATTCATACCACCATCCATACGTACATCATGTACCTTAAAAAAAAACATGGAATCTTCTCGACTCTGTATGGAAGATTTCATGTCAAGTGAGACCATATTGTAGTTTATTGTTGAAGGACATTACATTGTACTTAATGTTATATGATTTCATTCCAATGTAAGTGTTGGATACCAAAACATGCCATGATAGCTGTACACTGATGTCACTTTATGGGTCTACCATTAGAGTGCCATGTAAGTTGTATAGTAGGATGCTACTACCACCTGTCTGTGCTTAGATTCCTACCAAGAGACTGACAGCCTCTCTCACTTTCCCCTCCCTCCCAGGGACCGAACTCCGTTTGTTCTCACGTCTGACATGGCCTATGTCATCAATGGAGGAGAGAAGTCAAGTAGTCGCTTCCAAGAGTTCATTGACCTCTGCTGTGAGGCATTCAACCTGGTGCGCAGACATGCAAACCTCTTCTTCAATCTCTTTGGCTTGGTGAGTAATAGTGTGATGACCTTAGGCTTGGTGATTAATAGTGTGATGACCTTTGGCTTGGTGAGTAATAGTGTGATGACCTTTAATCAGTGATAGTGTGATGACCTTTAATCACCAAAATGCACCTCAGCCATGAATGAATGACCTATAATGCCTCACTGAAAACAGTACGAGTAAGATCTGGGCCCCATTTCATAAAAGATGTTACATGTAGGATAGCAACTCTTGCTGGAATGGCAACTTCCAATACCAACAACCAATCAGGAAGCTGGATTCTTGTTGTTGCCATGACAATTGCCAGTCCAGCAAGAGTTGTTATCATATCAACTTTTTATGAAATGGGTCCCTGAAACTCTGCTTCTCATCTGTTATATGATCACTGTTTGACAGTATGTATTACTATCACCCAACTACTGTATACTCTGGTATTTTCGCGTACAGATATTTTCACGAATGATGAGGCCATAGACATTTTCGCGAGATATTGTCTTTACTAATTGACGCCAACACTTACGGTAATGCACTATTAACAGGGCGCATGGAGACATGTTTGCATGTTGTTAAATTTGTGATCCAACTGTGATTCGCGTATTCGCAAAAATTAAACCCTAGCGAAAATAACAGCTTAAAATATACAGTACATCTTGTTTAGGGTGTCACTTACAAGCACTAGTTGCTTCAAAGGGGTCCCAGCTCATCTATGAAAAATGATTCAGAATCTGTTAAATCTCCTGTCTTTTGCTCTATTTGAAGTCATCAAATTTTTGACCATTTAATGGAGATTAGCATAAAGAGTACACGTATGTCATATCAACATTAGATATTACCAATGAGGAGAAATTTATCGTGACAGTTTTGTTGAAGGTATGATTTGCTAATGAAATGTTATTTGAGAGTAAATTTGTGTAAACAGTAAATTATGATCATGTACTAGTACATTATTATGCTTTTGTCAGTGTCATGAAATACTTGTATGCTCACTGCTGTTGCTTTTGATTGGAATAAACTAGTCACTAATTATATCAAACTGTATGATAATCTAAACATGTGAGATTGACTTTAACAGCAAAACTCCTGATTCCACTCAGATGCTGAACACTGGGATATCTCAGCTGTCAAGAGCTGAAGACTTGAAGTATGTCCAAAATGCTCTCAAACCTCAGGCTAGTGATGTGGAGGCCACAGCTATGTTTACCAGGTGAGTTTTAGTCTGGTGAGTCTAACAACTTATCGTCGCTGGGGCGACAAGACCTCGTATCTACAAAATGTAAAATGTTCAGTAGAGCCAAAAAACATGGCGTCCAAAGCACTATAGCAAATGGGATAGGCTTTCCTTTGACATGCTGTGGTGGCTTCATTTTTGGACTAAGACAGTTGGGATTTGGACAGGGCATCACTTAACCCATTATTTGACCATTAATCAAAAAACTCATTTTCACCAAAATTTCAGATACATGGTCTTGTCACCCCAGCGACGTTACATGCTTATTTGTACTAGGTAAGTTATTAAAGTCTGGTGTGTCTGATATCTTGTATGTTTACAAGGCGAGATGGGGCTGGTGTTTTTAATAGCCTGATGATTCCAGTGTACATACAAAGTGAAATGAGACTAAATACATTAAGTATGAGATGAGAAAAGGCTGGGGTCTTTATCAATTTGAGTCTTTGTTTATATCAGTTTTGTTGACAGTACCCCCTCTTCACCCCCAAAAGAAAATAGATGAAACATTCATGCAGAATGATAGATGTCATCCATTATGGTGATTTTGTTACTGTATTTAAACACTCACAGAATGGTATGTGATCTTTTCTTTGCTGTAGAATGATTGAAGCAAGCCTCGGAGCCAAGTCAACTCAGATCAATTTCTTCTTCCACAATCTGGCCCAGATGAGCTTCTCTGCATCAAGTAGCACAGAACTCTCTTTTGCTCCCAAGAGATACAGGTGAGATGTGTGTGCTTGTTTATCTCTACACTCAAATTACTACATTCATAGTATCGTCTAGTTTGTCAAGTGCCAACTGGATGGACTCTAGGAATCTTGCCAGGTCTGCTGTAGAAGTTTGAAGAATGGAATGTGGTTACTATTGATGTTTGCCTACTGTGCCTCTGCCCCTAAAGGGTGATGACAGCATTATACCTTTTTCTATCTTCTTGTCAATCCACTCATCTGTATCAATAAGAGGAAACATCTTTTGGCACTTTTGTTCATTCTCTGCCACCAACAAAGGAGAAATCATATAGCAATTAGTATTCATAGCTTTGAAGTATCCATTGCCGTCGTATTGATACAGTTTGATAACTCCCCATTTTTCACAACATCCATTCAATCCTGAGAATGGTCTGTCTGTCTGAAAAAAAAAAAAAAAAAATCTATCTTCTCTAGGAATGAGTAATGTTAAATTGAAGGAGGCCACAGTGTGGATATCATGATGTGGAATGTAGATATTGTGTTGTGTGACTCACTCCTATTGAATTTGTATAATGTAAACATGTCAAATTAATGTCAAAAGGACCATTTTGTGTACAAGTATGAGCCAGTAGTAGTATTTGCTATTTGTTTCCCAGGGACTTGTTCAAAAGTTTGTTTCAATTATTATGACTGGTTTTTCCATAATCATAGGGCTTAAAAATATCCATTGAATACTGTGATATTTAGCATTCCTCTTGATTGTATGCAGTCATCAAATTTGTCATCTATCCTTGTGTGTGGTACTTTCCTGACAAAGTGACTACACTAACAGGTAGTATGATTGTTTTGTTCTCTCCATACATCAGTCTTGCTACTGATGGGAAGATCACGTCTGCAGCTGTGTTTGGCATCCAGAAGAGATATGAAACAGAGAAGTATTATGTGAGTGTCCAGAAGAGATATGAAAACAGAGAGAAATATAAGATAAACATAACTGATCTTTGAACTAACATTGAATGGATGTTAGCTGAGTTAATGGGCACTTGTTACTTTTTTATTTGTCATGGTGACAGGATGTTAGATGTTGGCTGTGATGAATTGACAAAAAACGTGTGTGGCTGGATCAAGGCTGTGTGAGCTAAAACCAACTGAGGATGTTATATGAAAGACCTGATGGCCCCACCCCCCCCCCCAAAAAAAAAAAGAAAGAAAGAAAGAAAAAAAAATGTTCTTGAATGCTGAGGACTCATCATGCTGCCTTGATGCTGTATGCTGGTGTCCTGTTCAGACTGCGGATGTTGTATGGATGGTAGTATAAGGTTCTTTTCCCATCACTACCGGTAATTGATTTATGCAGCAAACACCACCCATCGTGTTAATTTTGTCTTGCCTTCAGAGTAGAATTTAAACATACCTATTTTTTATTTTTTTTTTAACTTTCTAGAATCACCAGACTCTTTGGCAGATACTTGTCCTACAGATTCATGTGACTTTTCATGTGAAGTCACCTGACTGTTCCCCCTGCTGTCACCTGATATTTCTTCCCCATACAGTCACATTGCTCTTCACCTAATTTTCAGGAAGTCACTGGACTGCACAATATCTCTTCCCCACCTCTTTTCTGCAGTAGACAGTTTCCTGGTGTTTTACTGCAAGAGTCACTGATTGTGTTATTTTGTATTTTATGTTAAGAAAATGGAGTACTAACTCCTGTAACTAGCCATGCCACAATGACTACTTTGTGTTCCCTAAACTAACAAGTTTCTGACTGCTCTCTACCAGGTCTACATCGTTCGTATCCTGAGGGAGGGGTCTACTGTGCCAACCTTTATCTTTCGACGGTACAGTGAGTTTGAGGAGCTCCATGACAAGCTTGGCTTGCTGTACCCACAGTATGGCCTCCCTCCTCTTCTCTCTCATAGGAGGGTGGGACGTACTCATGTCAAGCAGGTGGCTGAGAGAAGAAAGGAAGAACTGGAACGTTACCTGCAGTGGCTCTTTACTATGCCTCCAGCTGTCTCACAGGTAACGATTTCAATTTTGGCACACGATATAGATTTGTTTCATATTTCATTTCTAATAAGACATTTTTGTTGCATGTCCTTGGAGGGTAATGAGAGATGACATTTGACATTTTTATCTCATCCAGTTTATGAATGCACAGTTCTGACTCATATTCCTATTTTTTTGTTTTTGACAAAACAAAATTTTCAAATCCTATAACTCTTATCATGTACATCTCTATATGTAATTAATTTTGAAGAAACTTCTCTTGTCTGTGTGTGATTTTACTTTGTTGATAAAAGTCAGTGTAATATTGAGCAAAAATTCACTTTGATAATCATTCTCTGCAGTAAGTGGAGTCAAGATTTGAAAATAAAATAAATTGGAATGGATCATGTTGATCAAAATTGCTGGAGTTAATCCCTTATGCTTCTCAGCTGGAGATGTACTGTAAAACACTATAATTATATTCGTGGCATGAAAATTTCGCGAATTGGAGCCTATGGCCTTTCTAGCGGCATGAAATTTTCACGAATTACCACTGGCATCCCATGCATATTGTGTAGACTAGAATTTTAGTGTGCAATTTAATTTCGCGAATGTTGACGCTCGCGAAATTCGTGAAATTAAAATGCACACAAACATTCCTCGTTTTACAGTATTGATATAAAACCTTGGCACACTTTTCACTCTGGGCAATCAGACAGTATAGAGAATAGGATGTCCATGACTGCTGAGTGATCAAATTTACTTCAATGAGAGATAGAGACAATCAGAGTTTGAGAGTACATTTATCTAACATTGTGACTTATCTTTCCCACAGTGTGACTTGGTGTACACATTTTTCCATCCGTCTCTACGAGATGAGAAAGATGCAGGCCAGGCAGGAAGTGATAAGGTCAAAGGTGAGAAATAAATCTTTCAAAGTCATTGTAGATTCTGTCATACTATTAATCAATTTGCAATATTCATATTCTTACCCACTGCTGACTATTTTTGCACTGCTTATAATTGCTCTATTCTTCAATAAGGCCTTCAAAGCAACTATGCTTCAGAAGGTATTGATTGTGAATAGCTACTGGTGGCATTAGTTGTAATATTGATCTCAGTATAGCTTTCCTGGAGCTGCTGCAAAGGATTAATTTAGTATTCAAATGTCAAAGTATTGCAGGATGTGGATTGTGTGGTCATGTGTTTTCTATTACTCATATGTTTTTTGTTGCTGTGGCAAAGTCCTAGTTTATGCCATATGTTATATTTGTGTATTACTGACCCACTGCTTGAGGCATATTAGATAGAAACAAGAAACCAGTGAAGAATTATGTAAAGTAAGAATGGGAAGAAAGTTAAAGATTAAAACTCTCATCCATACATAGTGTATGCAGACACATTAAGATTTCCCTCACAAACACACACTAGGAAGACAGGAATGTATTCTCACCTGATGAGAGCTAATTTTTAAATGTGATTGTATCTCGGCTACACCTGACGAGAACTAATTAAATTTTTCAATGTGATTATATCACAGCTACACCTGACCAGGACTAATTTTTGAATGTGATTGTATCACAGCTACACCTGACCAGGACTAATTTTTGAATGTGATTGTATCACAGCTACACCTGACAAGGACTAATTTTTGAATGTGATTGTATCACAGCTACACCTGACAAGGACTAATTTTTGAATGTGATTGTATCACAGCTACACCTGTTGAGACTAATTCTATAATGTGATTGTATCTCGGTTACACCTGAAGAGGACTAATTTTTAAATGTGATTATTTCACAGCTACACCTGATGAGGAGGAAGAGGCGGCTACTCACTCTAAAGGAGGTCAGATTGGTGGCCAGGTCAAACTTGCTATCCAGTACAGACAGGGGGCGCTCTTCATCATGGTCATGCATGCAAAGGATTTGGTGAGTTTCACACCAAAGAGTCAATTCAATATGATGACAAGAACTCTGCTGTTTCGCCCACATGCCTGAACTTTGTCAGTGTTTCACATTTGTAAGAAAGGAAAAACCCAGTTCTAAATTATCAGTCTTTAAATAATCTGTTGAAGATTATTTTACTGGGAAAAGCTCTATTTCTTGTTGATCTTGAATACGAGTTCTCTGCACGGTGGTTCTCATCAGGTTGAAATGAAACAATGGTCTGCCTGCTAATTCAAGTAAATGGAACGTGGTTGGTTTGAAAGAATTGTACAGACTGCAGTGCACTACTTATGGAATGGATAGAAATAAGTTTCAAATGTTGTGGGTCCTGTGACCTTTGACCTGTCTCCAGGGGTCAACGGATGGAGGAGATCCTGACCCGTACGTCAAGACGTATCTGACCCCTGACCCCCAGAAGACTACCAAGCGAAAGACGAGAGTGGTTCGTAAGACACGCAATCCTACCTACAATGAAATGGTGAGTTCTTACTGGTTTCAAGAACAACACAACATAGAAAACAAAAATGTAATACATGTATGTACCTGTTAGCCATGTGTTGTAACCAACGGACAAGTGAAGTCAGTATTTATTGTTTGTGGTTTAACCCTAACTAGGCCGGGGGGGGGGGGGGCTCGGAGGCCCCCCCCCCCCTCGACGTTCCGCGCGATGTATCGCAATCGCAAAAAGCTATCGCCGCGACGTTTCATGACTTTTTTTTTTCGAGTCTCCCGCATCTTTTGACACCAAATTTGCGACGCCCGGGCGCGCGGTTCCGAAGTTACGCATAAATATGTACATGCATGTCAGGCCAAAAATTGCTCATAAACGTTAATTCGTGTACAATTTCAATGCAAACTGTGCTTACAGGCAAATTTCATAAAAGCATGATTATTTTGGTGTTTTATTGATTAAAATCAATGAATAACATATTTTCTTGTTCAGAGTGATGTCGCGGACAAATTTCATCGAAAAAACAGTGGAAAACCTAAAGTTGAAAAAACAGAGAAATACATAAGAAATTTAAAAAAAACAATAAAATACTTCACCATTTTTTCTGATATCACAATTTTTTTCATTACATTTGCTAAGGACACTAAAAAGAATATTTACACAAAAAATGTGCCTGTTTTGACCTTTGTTTTGTGATTTATACCAAATAGTCTGATTTATGCATCATCATGCATAAATTAGCATAATTTAGCATAAATGATGATTTTTTGAAAAAATAACTTTATGGTATTTTAGATTACATCATAGGCAATGTGTGTGCCAATTTTCGTCGCGATCGCGCGGTCGACGGCTGAGATCTGGAGGGGGGCCTGGGAGGCCCCCCCCCCCCCCCCGGCTCTATCAACTACCTAAATAGCCCGGCCTTGTTAGGGTTAATAGTGGAGTGATTACACTGTGACATGAGATTTGCTCTGGTCTTATTTTCTCCAAGGACCTACAATTAGGGCGAGGGTTAAGGTTGTGATAGGATTTTAGGTTAAGTTTGATGTGAGGATTAAGATTAGGGTTAAGGTAATGTTTGTGGGTAGAGTTTATGTTTGGTTTAGCATGCAGATATTTTATGGAAACAATTGTGGCAGGAGCAAAGGTCATAGAACCAATTACATAGATTCATTCAACTCACAAACAAATAATCAGCAGTTACTCAGAAATACTTATTAGTGTTAATAGAGAAAAGAGGAAATGGAGGAATTGAGTTGAACATGAATCACTGTCTATTAGGATTGTCAACAATTACTTTCCATTTAAGAAAAAACTCAGCCCATGTTATCCAGTGTATTACAAGCTCTGTCTTAAGTTAACACCTTTGGATGGCAAGAGATACTCATACTCCTTTTGTATGAAGCTCAACATAGTTTGGTTCACTCCAAATCAGTTTTCAGCATGTATTTATATGCAAATAATATAATGATGATACTAGCGTGATTTACCCACCATAGGTTTGGATGTTGAGATTAATGGAAAAAAATAATATGCCTTAGTTTGTGTGGATTTTTAAACTACTCATATGACAAACAATACTAATGACAACTTTGTTTAATTCTGTGAATGTATAAATATGTGATTAATATATCAAAAGAAAACAAACAAATAAGGGGACATTTGGATTGATGTTTTCATGAGTTGCTTGAATAGTGAGGTGTCGTATAATTGACAGCTGTAGTTCATCTGCTTTCATGTTGTAGCGTAAAATGTTTATTGTCCTGGTGTAAAATGTTTATTGTCCTGGTGTAAAATGTTTTTTGTCCTGGTGTAAAATGTTTTTTTTTGTCCTGGTGTAAAATGTTTATTGTCCTGGTGTAAAATGTTTATTGTCCTGGTGTAAAATCTTTATTGTCCTGGTGTAAAATGTTTATTGTCCTGGTGTAAAATTTTTATTGTCCTGGTGTAAAATGTTTATTGTCCTGGTGACAGTGTAAAGTGTTTATTGTCCCAGTGTAAAGTGTTTTTTCTTGTGCTGGTGTGAAGTGTTTCATGTCATGCTATTTTCCTTGTGTTCCTAATGTTACAGCTGGTGTACAAGTTTTCTCACCATGAAATTGAGAGGAGGAATCTTCATCTCACTGTCTGGAACTCAGATCTTCTCAAGGAAAATGCTTTCATGGGAGCCACTCACATCCCCCTCAACAAAATGGACTTGTCCGTTGAAACGGTCAAGTGGTATCATCTGGAAGATCTTATCTAGACTTCTGTCAAAATTGATTTGTGTGTTGAAGCAGTCAAGTGGTATTATGTGAAGGATCTTATACACCATCTAGACTTCTATCAAAATGGACTGGTCCATTGAGACAGTCAGGGGGGATTGTGTGAAGGATCTCATCTAGATTTCTATCAAGATGGACTTCTCGGTTGAAAAAGTCAAGTGGTATCATGTGGAAGATGCTATACACCATCTAGATTTCTATCGAGATGGACTGGTCAATTGAAGATATAGTCAAGTGGTACCATGTGGAAGATCTGATGTAGATGTCCATTCGTCAAACAGTACCAGGAAATCACCTTGACTGTTGAATCTTTGCTGACTGTTCTAACATCGCCAAAGAGAATTGTGCATGCCACTAATGGCCTCCTACACTCTACTTGTGTAATCTGGCACCTCTCTCACAGACTGACTAAAAACTTGGATGTGATTCTCTGACAAGAAATTGCTTGATTCTCTCAAAGATGGTTGCTGGGTCTTATTCACATACTAATGTTGTGTTTACTCCTCATATTTTATTCTTGTCGATAGATATCGACATGTTTCTATGTTGGTATGTTTCACTTTCAGACACCATGAAGTTTGCTGACTTTGATCCATGCAATACTCACTGGACCTGTCTCTGAGGTGTTTTAAAACAAAACCATTTTTTGACATTTGACCTCAGTACAAAGTGTCAACGTAGTTGTGGATAAAACATGGACTCTGACGTGCCTCTGACTTTTTTGTGACTTTGTTTAATTAAGGTGGGTGTATTGAAGGAGGGTGGCTTTTCTAAGGAATCCAATTTCTGTGGCATTTGTCTCTTTACTAGCAGACACATCTTTATCTATTTAAGCTGCAAAAGAAAAGAAGAAAAGTTATTACTCTTGACATGTAAGATACAAACTCCTGAAATCATATCTGTTTAAGCACAATTTCCATGAGGAGAATGCTCAAATTCTGTCAAAGTGCATTTTGTGTTTTTAATGTTGCTGAGAAAGTCTGATGAACTTCAATTGCTGAGTTTACTGCCTGTTCATTGAAGACAAAGCTGGGGAGTCAACTATTTACTCTTTATTTGCACAAAAACTGAATGTTTGGATAAAGACATTAGTGCAGCTGTCCCATAAGACCAATGTTTTCTTGCAAAACTGCCCATTATAATAATATTCTATTAATGAACATTGTGATGTAATCTTTAATGTGGATTTTAACAGGTTTTTGAAATGTCAACTGGAGACTCTCACTGGAAAAAATTAACACAACAATGTTGCACTCACTTGGAGGAGTTTAGGGATGATATTGACACCAATGACTGAGATGGCACTTCAGGTTTTCACCTTTTTTTGTGAGTTAATGAGAAACCTCCTAGGAGATAAGAAAGAGCATACAATTTGAAGAGGAATTCAAAGTTTGTTTGAAGGTAATTGGTTTTGGAATAGCTGAGATATCTAAAACAAATTGATCCTAATTAAAAATGGGACCCACTTTTTTTTTTTACTTCATTTTTGGATATCTGAACAAATTGATCCTAATAAAAAATGGGACCCACTTTTTTTTTCACTTCATTTTTGGATATCTTAGACATTTCAAAACTGATCTTCATCAAATAATCTTTGAATTTCTCTAAGAATCGAGTGCTCTTTCATATTTCTTAAAGTAATTTCTAAGCATCTTGCAAAAAGTTAAAGGCCGAGTCCATACCTTTAACCAGTACTATACCATCCCTTCATAACTACATGGTATCATCACTTGCAAATGTGGGAAAACTTTGAGCAGTTAGTGGTTTCACACTTTAACAAGTAAGATGAATTTCTTTGCCCTTTCCTTGAGGTTTTTGTCAGTGAATACTAGCCTAGTACAGATGATAGTGAAGATTCTTTGAAACAAACGCCAGTCAACAGACTAAACCCATGATAACAGAGGTATTGACTGTTTAGCAATCTTGTGAAGTGAACTAGATTTAGCTGTGATTCAAAACCAGCTCAAAGCTCATTGAATATCTGCCTGTTTAGTTTTATAATTTTTATGCCTCCGCAACGAAGTGGCCGGAGGCATTATGTTTTTGGGTCGTCCGTCCGTCCGTTCGTCCGCCCGTACGTCCCGTTTTGTTTTTGTCGATATCTCAAGAACCGTGTGGTGGTTTTACATCAAACTTGGTATGAGGGTATATCCTTGGGGGATAATACTTTGTGTGGATTTTAGGGTCACAGGGTCAAAGGTCAAAGGTCACAGGTTATTTTGTGAAAAAAGAATTGAAATTTCATGTTTTTCTCCATATCTCACAAATGGTTCAAGGTATCTTCATGGAACTTAGTATATTTGCTTGTACTGACGGGCAGTGATTATCTAGGGAAGTTGGGGGTCATGAGTCAAAGGTCAGGGGGGTCAAAGGTCAAGGTCAACTCCTCAAAATATCACTACTTTCCTTAAAATGCAATATGCCTGAAGGGTTTTTTTTTTTTTTAAACTTGATGTATGGCATGTATTACCCAATATATATTTTTGGGGAAGTTTCTTGCCAAAAGGTCAAAGCTCAAAAGGTAAAAGGTCAAGTGAAAGTGCTAAATTGCACTTTTTCCTCCATATCTCAAAAATAACTCAAGGTATCATCATGAAACTTACATATTTATGCATGTTCAACCTAACAGTAGTTCTCTTTGGAACTGTGAGGTCAAAGGTCAAAGGCCAGGTTTAGATAATGCTATTTTCCCATTTGATACTGAAATTATACTTTTTCTCAATACCTTGAAAATTGCTCAATGCATAAACTTATAAAAGGGTCAAAAGTCAAGTAAAAATCATCAGTTCCCCAAATACCTGCACTGTGACATTTTAATCATTCATCCAATTGAACCTAGTTCTAGGAAAGTGAACATTCAGCACATTTGTGTCAAACCTGTCATTTTAATATTTTGCCAATTGTGTGAAACTGTCATCACACATTGTCAAGACATTGTACTATAGACCTATTAGGAGAACCATGCATTATGGCGGAGGCATATCAGTAGCCGTAGTGATATATCTAGTTTCCTGATTTTATTTCAAGTCTGAATATCTACATAGAAGTATATCTTGTCATTCATGACTGAATTTTTATATCAAGATGTGAACATCATGTGCTGTATAATCTGTGCTGTAAAAATGGCAAGTGAATATGAAATATCAAAACAAGATATGAATATTGGAGTCTGTAATCTTGTTGTCAAAGGAATGTAGAAGTTCAGAAATCATGGATGGTCATGGTTGCTCCCTGGTAGACTAATTATTGGTTGCCATAACAACAGCTCCTCTATATTCTGCTGTAACTAATGTAGAGGCTATTATGTGATTTTTGTTTATTTGTTACAACCATTACAAAGCTTGTCAGTACCCATGATGTGGATTGTAGAATGCTGCTGAGAGTGTACAGTGTTGACATCTCATGATGGTGGGTATTTTCATTATGCGCACTTTGCTCATCCAGCAAACATTAAAGATTGAAACAAAGTTACTAGACCAGAATACTGCCAAATTAAAGTCTTGAAAATGAATCTGCACATCTTCCAAAACGAAAAACAAGAAACTATTTTATCTAGTTAACTTACATTCTATACAGTGTTACTTTTACATGATGTCATGGAATAACGTAATATGTGGCAAAAACCATGCATACGTATACATGGTACAGCAAGCAGAGTGCATTCTATATAGTCAGCCATCACGATAATTATTTGCATTTATTTGAGGGTAATTTACAGGGAGTAGTGTGGATGTGACTTGAATGAATTAGCTATGATGTAGAGACATATATACATTACGCATAGAAATACGTAACTGAGTGGACCAAAGTGTTGCACACAATTCTACATTTATTTACAGGTGACATTGCAAAAAGCAAAGCTAGCAAATATATGAAAACTACAATAATGCATTTTGTTAGAATGTGTTCTTATAAACGCTATCCCACATCAAATCTCCATATGTCCTTTCCCTCATACTTATGATTTACTTTCATCATGATCATAGATCAGAGAATATGGTGTAGAGATCCCATATCTATGACATTATATCCTATGGAAGTGTGACTTATATGAGAATTGAAAAATAAAATACATTCTGTAGAGCAACCACAAATCTGACAATGTCCATACTTCACTACATCTTTATGTGAACATAACTATGTTATATATGTAGATATTACTGTAAAATGTATTATGTACTGAGGTCTGTATATCCTTACTGTAAATTATCATTTAGTGATAGTGAGGGATGCTTGGCACTCAATGCTTATTGCAATCTGCTGATTGGAAACCTTTGTTCTTTGGGACTGCTCTGTATATAGTGGCATATCTTGACTGGAATAACAGCTTTGCACATGGTGAATGATGAAACTCGAAGGTGTAGTCCAAGAATGCTCCAAATATTTTGTTTACTGTTTGTAACTACTACTATGTTTGTCAAAGTGGAACCTTTCCTTTCAACGTTTAGTGAGTGTTAAATAGCGTGTATATGATTCACTTCTACACAAATGCATACTCTAATAATTTAGTTTTTATTAATCCAGATTTACAATTTGTCAGACAAATTATTACATACTGATCGACCATAAACATATATTTTTATATTTTGCCTGTACATTAGCTCGACTTTTAAAGTCAACTTGAAAACAAGAATGTGATGAATAGAAAATTGCAGTATGAGAAATTATTGATGTAAATGATGTAAATGATGCCATATAGCATTCTTGTTTTTGAAATCTAGTGTTTATATCTATGTTGAGCAGACAAAGAAATGAAACAAATGTTATATTGACCTTCCTTACTCACTGTAGGGATATACAGTGTAATGAATAATTAACTATTAACTATTCTTCTTTTTGGAGCATAATTATGTTGTGACATTTATTTTGCAATGAATGGAAGGCTAACAGCAAGTGTGAGGTATAATTGTGGTGACATGATATCAAACAGATCTTATTCTATTAGAATATGCACCTTTTGAACATTTGATTTTATAAATTCATGGTTGTATTATGCAGAACTACAAGAAAGAAACAAGATAAATCCATGGTTGTCATGCAAAGGCTAAATCATGTATGTAGTATTGTTTGTACCTTCCTTTTTGTATGATGATAATTGTGAAGTCATCTAAAGAAATCACAACAAAACAACCTCCACTCCAGGATTTTGTTTGACGTAGGACCTTGAAACAATCTGTTTGTGACATACTAGAATGGGAGAGGTTAAGTTGAAGGGAAACTTTAAGTAAGTCAAGGAGGATGTTTTGTTCCTCATTTCATTTCCTTTGATTACAATGAATTCATTCAATTAGTGTTGTGGTATTATCATTTATTCTATGAATGTGCAGAGTAGTCTTGTTACCAGGCACATTGCTTTTCTTAATGTGTTTGAAAGTTTGAACTGGTTGAATGGATCTAGGCTGTGTTTGAAATACAGTGAAGATGTCGGTAAAGTTGATGGTAACTTGTCTTTCTACCTAATCTTTGATAATACAATCTGTAGCGTGTAATCAAACATGCAATGAGTATACATGATGATAATTATAAACTAGTTTAGAAAAGATAGAATTATAGAGTGTTAGTCATTAAAGGGTGTGTGCAGTTCTGGTCAAGGCAAGGATTTAGCTTTTAGTGTTTCTCAAGATATTCAGAAACCACTCTATGAGATATGTCAAAGAGCATGCAATTCTAAGGGGTATCAAAAGTTTATTTGATGAAAATTGGTTTTGAAATGGCTGAGATATCCAAAAACAAGGTGAAACAAAGAGATCCCAATAGTAGGCGTGACAGCTGCCTTTTAATATTATCACTTTTTTGGATACCTCAGCCATTTGAAAAGCAATTTTCATCAAATGTTGAGTCCTTAAAACTGCATGCTCTTTCATATTTCATAAGGGGTTTCTCATTTTCTCACTTAGAAATGTTCAAAACACGAATTTCCACCTCAACCAGTACTGTACAGTCCCTTTAAGACCTGCATCAGACTGCTCAATAAACACATTGGTCATTGATACATGTTTTGGTTGCTAGAGTAGGAAATGTCACATGAAACCACAGAATCTTTCACTCCTCACTGTAAAGTTTCATGGGATATGGTGAATCAGAAGGATTGGCTGTATACGTGTAGATCACATACCATGGTAACTCACATCATCACAAGACAACTAGCTGTAAACCAAGGCCCAGCTACAAAGACAGACGTGCAGAATGTCTATAAATTATTTATTTCATTCATTTAGTAGATTAGAAAGGTTATAACGTGTGCTATTTTCTCTGCCCAAGTGAAACATACCTATAGTTATGTGGATTTGATGATCCAGTGGTTATGACTATCTAAAGTGTTTTATCTTACAAATGAAAACAGTGAACTCTCTTTTCATTTTGTCAACTGGTCACTTCCTTTAACTGCATCTTTTCTTCTTAAAGCTATTATACATGTATTGCATTCTGAACATTTGATAGACAATAATTCTATCACGTCAAACTGTTTAAAACAGACCAAGAGGAACTCGAAACATTTCATCTTGAGGTGTGGGCATGTTTTACACTGTGTATGGATGTTTGGATACTTCAGTGTAGTTTGGATGTTTGGATACTTCAGTGTAGTTTCTTAGGTGCATGATTTTCCAAGGGTATTTCATGTCAGTGAGACAGTTGCCAACACATCCTGCAACTCGAGATCAATAGCAGGAATCCAGTGTGTTCACACACTCTATGTCAATACAATAGGTTACCTGTGTCATACTGTAATGGAATGGCAAGTGAAATGCTATGTGTGTATACGTCTTACTGATGGATTAATGTTCACCAAAATTCTTACTAATTTTGTCAATAAATGTTAAAAAGTCTCAGAGCATTTGTATCGTGTGACTGCCCTTACTTAGCAAAGTGTCAGATTTAGATGCTAACACGTTGCTACCTCATTAAGTATCTTGGAAGTTGACATTCACGAGGGTAGGTGCTGCTGGTGGTGGTAGATTGTGTCGTCCTTATGCTGTGTGATTGTTTATGTGAGCTGTGTATCTGTCCAATGTTAGTTTCAAGTACCATGTATGATACTGTGACCTATGACCTACAATCAACCACACCAAAGTGATTATGAACCAGAAAGTGATCACATGGCAATTAAACATTAGTTTTACAGTTCATATAATAGTGGTGAGAATCTGGTTGATATCAGGGGTCAAAGGTGACAGGATTTTCCAAAGATCAATCTAAAAGCAGGGCATAAGATATACAAGCTTATATACAGTGGACACGTGCATAATGTCAATGAATTGTAATATGTTTACTCCTTTTATTGACAGGTTAAACCAAGGTTAATAAAGTGAGGCATGTAACAGGCGATCTTTTTGTGGAATACATACATATATCGAAAACAATTACAAACGTGTACCTGGTAATTGAATACAAAGTTATGGATTGAAAAAATAATCTTGTGCGTTGCATCAAACTCTGATCTACGTGAATGTTACAACTTATCTCACTTCAGATTAAGACGTGTCTTGCTTTTGTCACTAGGGTAAAAAAATCTACACGTAGCTGGCTGAAAGCGAAAATCTCAAGTTCAGGTCAAAGATAACCAATATAATACTTAAGTGAAAAAAAATAATAAATCGAGAAAACTTGCAACTTTGTCTTTTATGAATGAGGTAAGCCAGTCTTGCGCGTCTTCTAATAATAATACCAAACTTTAAGAAAGGACTTACGATTAGAAGGCAATGGGGCATATTCTAAGTCGGGCTCGAGCCTTGCCGGAAATTTCTGATAATCAAACACTAGAATTAGCATGAAATGAGATACTCGTCATGATTGGTAGATTGGTATTTAATTATACAATCAAGTATTTCCTGTGCTTGAATATTTGTGTAAGTTCTTACGGTCAAGGGTACAGTGGGTGAACATTTTATTTTTGGTCATTTTTCGAAACATTATTATATAACGTGTATCTAAGACCTTACAGAGACAATACAATGCAAAATAATTGATTTGACTAAAGCTGTTTTAATGTTGTATCTATGTTAGACCTTGATGAATCAAGTTTTTTTTTTTTTACCACAAACATAATTTCCATGGCTTTCATGAGTATTTCATGAGTAAAAAAGATCAAAATCATGCATAAATGTGCGTACATAGGACCTATATATAGCAAGAAATGAACCGATTTCGCAAATCCATTAAACATGTTGGGGGGGGGGGGGGTCGATAGCCTCAAAAGCCCAGTCTGATAAGGATTAAACATTAACTGTAAAACAATTATTTAAACGGCTATAGAGAAACAATGAAGAGCGCGCACACACACACATACACTCACACATACACACACATAACATTGTCAATATCGACTTTATTCATGAGCAAATATCACATGTCCGTAACGTTTTCTAAATGATTCAGTCTAACACTGCTGTTGGAAAAAAAACAACAGAAATGCTGTTAAAAATGGTCTATTGGCCCTGTATGGATCTCACAACTCATTAATCCTAAAATTGTTTCAAATCAATGCTTATTTTTCACCACTTGTTCATTATAATTCTATGTTTGTACTAGTCAGACAAGACTAGCAAACGGAATTTTGAAAACTGTCTTAAATTGTAGTCGAATGAAATGTGTTCATTCAAAATTTTCTCATGTCACTTGAAATGTTAAGTATTGAATTTGATACAACCAATATTCCATCTAATAACTCATTTATTTCGATGAACTGAAAACATTACCTTAGACGTTATTCGCTATTGGTTGGTTGTTCATTGTTTCACTTGACTTCATGTCGATTTTCTCAAAGAGCGGAGCGTTTTTCCCAGCGCTGCATGTCATCATTTCTTTGACAGCTGCTCTAAATTCAGGAAAGCGAGCTGCATAAATAATTGGATTGGCGCAAGAGTTGAGAAAGCCAAGGAACACCAGTACCTTCTGCAGAGAACTGTGGTTGAAGGAGGCAGGAACCCAGCCCAGGTTAAAACCGAGATAGGCGATCTGATTAGGACTCCAACATATGATGTAGATGGCGATCACTATAAACATCATTTTAATGACGCGTTCTCTCGCCACAATATGGAACGAAGGAGTCCCGCCAGCCTTCCCCCCAGTGCGTGAAACGTGGCTGAAGAGGGAGGCTTGCTTACTTAGCTCACGAGCGATGAGTATTTGGGTGATGACCATGGTCAAGCAAGGAATGACCATCCTGAGAGAAAACCAGTAGTAGGCGATAATGACCTGGCCTGTTGGATAATGATAGTCCAGTTGACATGTGTGAGTTTCGTCATCTACAGTTTTCACAATAAATCCAAAAAGTACAGAGATAACAGACATAACCCAAACAAGTATGATAAACATTGAGACACGTCGTCGGTTAAAGTTCCGATTGAAATACAGTGGAAAAACGACGGCTATGTAACGCTCCACAGAAATGGACATTAATAGATAAGTCGACGCAGTTATTGAACTCCAAAGAAGGATTGCAGTAGAAACTACCCGGCAATAAAGCTCTCCAAGAAATGATGTTGGGACTGATGATGCAACTGGTACTGGGATAATAAGAATTGAGGTGATAAAATCTGCGCCAGCGAGACCGCCAATTAAAGTGTCTGTCGAACGGCTCTTAGCTCGTCTTTTGAATAGGACGGCCATCACAAGAAAGTTGCCTACAATTCCTGCAATAGCAAATATAAGTTGGATGCATTGACTTAAAGTCCAAGCTATGGGGATCCATACCCAAGAGACTTTAGCTCCATCAGATGTATTAGTACTTTCGATGCTGTTTTCACTGGATGTTGATACATCAAATGAAATCGATGATTGATCTATCGATACCGTCTTGGACGACCATTTTGAGCTGGTTTCATGAAGTAGACTGCTTGTCATTGGTTCGAATCCACCCTCGTTTAGCAAGCTTGCATAGTCCGCCGTCGTCTGCGGATAGTCGCTCCTTTTTGGCGCCATTGTACCTGACGTGACGAGGATCAGTTGTGCTGCAAAAAGCATCGCATATGATGCCATGGCAGCAAACCTGATTGATATCATGGTTGCTGAATCTTTCGTCGCACTGAGATTTGATCTGTGGAAGGAGGACAAGGAGGGAATCTTAATATCATCTTCAATATTATTGATACCTCATGAAGGTTAAGCAAGGTTTACAATGTATTTCGTTGTTTTGTCAGGCGCCTGCCGCTTTTTCATGTGTTTCCGAGGTTATACAATATGCACGTGTGTATGATGAAGGATGTGTTCTACAGTGGAATCAAAGTTGAAAGTGCCAAACCGTAAAGACAATGAAAGACAATATCTTTCTACGGATGGTGTTAACCCTTCCCCAACCGAAACAGCAGAAGAAGAAAAAAAAGACACTTTTCATGTCACAGCAACGAATAAAAACAGCAAAAAGAGCAAGAAGATTTTGAATCAAAGTAGTAATGCATTGGTCAATTGGCATAGTCAAAGAAAATTTTGAGGAAGCCTAAAGAGAGTATTTATCAATGCAGTCTCGGTATCAAGAAAATCAGGCATATCTCTTTGGATTTCCAGACTGCGATATTACCTACTGACCTATACAAGAAACTTGATTTATGTTGCTTACTTCCCTCACATGTACAATTTCATTTATTTAACCTGACATATTTACCATGTTTTCTTATTACGCCCCTGTCAGACAAACTTGGTAATTCGCCTTCAGAAAGTAGAGCATTTGATTTCATTTATGGAAAGTTTCTTTTTGGACAAATTCACGATTATGCATTCAATTTCCAAATTGAAGCATGCAATTTCAGGTTTTTCAATTTTACTAGAATTCGTTGGTAGATCCATTCATGGCACTGGATTATTATTCGCAATCAGATTTAAATCTTGAGAAAATGAAGTTGATAGACTTGAATACTGGTTCTATTTAGCAAGTGTTTAGTTATATTTTAGATAAGTTATTAGGCCTTAAGCTGTTAAAACTATTTTCTTACTGCGTTTTGTTTCGTGATTTGTTTTATCCCTCGATTGATCTTCCAAATGTTTCAACTGTAACTGTCAGTGAGATAGTCTCATAATATATATTACATGTGTATATCACATAATTTTACTATGCTTGTACATCTTATCAAATAATTGAGGCAGAAATGAATGTGAAAGCAATGATGGCAACAAGTGGTTTTTTTTTTCCCCAGGTCGTTCCGTTTTACTTTGGAAATTCTATAGAATATGTAATGCTTAGATGCCAAGTTGAAGATAAACAAATTGTGGTAAACAAAGTATTAACTAGTGAGAAACACCTTCACACAATATCAATCAAATACTTAAAGTAAATCAATTAAAGTCAGAATGCCTAAACAATGAAAATGACGTAGACAATGATGACAGTATGCGAAAAAAAAAATTAATTTTTTATTACAAAATATCAACAGCCCTTAAATGTTCGCTCTCACATCATACCCCGATCACTGATACATGATTAACAGAAAAATTCATGCACAATGTTATGAACAGAACCAGCTCTCTGTGCTCGGAGATTCATTCAGTTCACATTTTTGAATCCAAATTAATCCTACCATCCACTTAACAAACTCAACGTTAGAGAGAGAAAAAAATCATGAAATCTGTACAGTATCATAATCTTTAAGACACCATGGATTTTGATGAATGGAACACCTTGCCTGACGAGCTTAGACGCTGTTCTTCTGTATAATATATATTTTTTGTATTATCCTATATAAGAAATAAAATCGCTTAGTTAAATCGTTTGTTAATATCGTATAATTTCTCTTAAAGAATCGGGTAACGTTTTCTCCTTTTTTCTTGGTATATCATATAGCTCCTTATTAACGCCCTTACAATACCTTCTATTCTCTCAACTTCTCCCTATTCAGCTATCTAAATCCCTGTCTCCTATATTCGTCTTCGTCTTGTTATACATCTCCTTTGTCTTGTCCTCCTTGGCTAAATGTTATTGAAAATACTCGACTTCAAATTATTTACTTCGCGTGACGTTAGTTATTTCGGAGATTTGTTCATCCGAAAATCAAGTAAGATTCGATATTCAGAAGGTTTATTATTCCGAAACACACAAATTCCCCATACCTCATAGATGTTCGGGGAATGAAAATTAAAAAAAAAAAGTTCATTAATCCGAACAATCCGAAGGCTTCTTGTTCCGAAGGTTCGTTTATCCGAAGATAAAATAAGGTTCGTTACTACAAAAGCCTAAAAACCATGAAAACCATGCGAGATGGTAACGAACCTTCGGATAATTACGAACTTTATTTCTTTTTGGTTTTTTTTTTTTTGTTTGCTCAATGAATAACAACTGAAGGAGAATGAAAAGATATCATAACGTCCAGAAGCCGTTATCCCAGTCAGGCAAACTGCTTTAACAGTCTCTACTATGTGCCCAAAGAAAAGATAACATTTATGTTCGTGTGCATCACAAAACCAACAAACGTCGCCAAACATGGATTTTTGTTGAGCATATTTTGAATGTGCAGACTTTCAGCTATGAAATGATGTATATCCCAATTCAGATACATTTTCCTTACCTATCCTGATATTGGAAAGAAAACACACTCTCTGGAAAGTGTGAACTTGAGAAAAAAAAAGGCTCTGAATTAACGGGAATATTTAAGTGCTTTATTAAATGTAACAGGATGAAAACCACCGTAGCAGGGACAATGAAGGGACTATCAGATTATGCTGAAATGAGCATGTTTTATAGACATTTTCTGTAAATAATTACTGCCAACTTTCATAGCAGTAGTTAGATGTGTCTCATAGAGTCAATTTCCATTTCTTAAAATTAAAAATACCCTGCTTCCACTAGTGGAAGCAGGGCATTTTTAATTTACAAAAAAAATATTTGAAAAAAAAATGCTAGAAACACGATTTCCTGTTCGTTCTATGATCCTAAATTTCAGTATGATGTAGTAGACGACTTGTGCTTGGAGAAAATATGAAAAAAAAAATCAAGATTGACTGGTTTGACCCATTTCACCTGTTTTCAGTGCTCACACAAAATGAGTGCGTGCGACTTTTTGTTGGTTTTTTGATGCACGGTCGCATATTATACTATTATACACGGAATGATAAAGAATATGTTATATGATTACACTGTAATTTTTTTTTTACAATATGATGTTAAGATTATTGGTTTTGTCTTAATGATTCTATTTGTAGAAGTGGAGGAATGAAACAAATTAAAACTAAAACTGCAACTGAAACAAGATGTGGATGATATAACGACACCTTTTCCTTCGCGTTGTCAAAAATTTGGTTATAAAAAAAATCAGCGTTTACGAAACATTCATGAAAGAAGAAAGAAAGAAGAAACCTTTTGAAACACGAGAATTTGATCGTTTTATCTGTAGCGTTGAGGGCAGTCATGAGTTGATTTATTTAACTATTCATACAGCGTTGGTAAATGAGAGGATCATGATTTACATTTGTATTTAAATTTCTGTATTGCGGGATTATTGTCTCTATGTTTTAGAATCACTTCTAGAATCAACTCTTTCTGTGTTTTTTTTAAAGCAAACATCACAGCTCATGCATTCTAGTTGAAAGACAGTTCTAGCATGTAATGAAGTTTCATGATTCTAGATAAATTTTGAAGTTTGATCTTCAAATTATTTCGATTATATTAATAGCGTTTACTTACGGAGTGATGAAGCATTGAGCGGAATTGAACAGAATACCCTGCTCCCTTGGCTTCGAAGTACGAGTAACCAATTCTGATAGTGCGCACTGATGTATTAATACTTTCCAATAACCATAATTTATGGACTGCTCATGCGCAGAAGATTACAAGATGATATCAGAGGCGTGGCATAACGGATAAGACTTCCGACACCCAATCGGAGGATCCGAGATCATTTCCTGCCCAGTTTTTTTACGTCATTGGACAAGACGTTTTACCCATTTTGTCCCTCCCCACCCAGGAAGTGTATAAATGGGTACCTGGCAACACTAGAGTAATAATAACGGCAGGG
Organism: Diadema setosum; assembly: GCF_964275005.1. Classification (NCBI taxonomy): domain Eukaryota; kingdom Metazoa; phylum Echinodermata; class Echinoidea; order Diadematoida; family Diadematidae; genus Diadema; species Diadema setosum. The sequence goes on from NC_092696.1 coordinate 1,624,800, forward strand.
CCCTCTGATATAGAGCAGTGGCAACACTTGAGAAGCTACCCTGGATAAACAAGACCATATCATTATTATCATTATCATTATTATTGTTATTATTGTTATCATTATTACTACTATAATTATTACTATTGCTATTATTATTATGATTATTATTATTACTATTATCATCATCATTATTTTTCAATATTATTATAATTGCATTATCATAATTGTTACTATACAACTATTATTGTTCTTTTTCTCCTTCGTCTCTTTTTCTCCTTCTTCTTACTTTTATGATCATTATCATGAACATTATGTGTCAGGCGTCAATTAAATACACAAGGTTTTCACAATGTGCACAGTAATCGATTGAAGTGACTGGAAAAACTATGAATGACACATTGGAATGAACGCTTTTGAATCGCCTTCATCGTTTGAACTGTAACTTTTTTATGAAGAGAAATCACATACAAAGCAATTTGTGAAAGGCTTAGTCTACTTCTTGAATATTCAACGAGCATCAGTTGTGAAAGTTAAAGCTCAAACACTGAATCACTTTGGTGTCTTCAGCTTTTATTCATCTGTGCTTGAAAACAGGTATTCACTAGAGCACAAAAACGGTAAATAGCTTCGGTTATTTTAGTTTCGTACAAAGTGAAGCTATAACCACACAGTACTGTGAAGAAAGTCAAGAAGTCAAGAAGTATTGATGTTGCCTCATACATATTATTATTTGTCATGAAACTGCGCCACTGCATGCTGACATATAGACCTTCTATTTTTCTTTGCACACTACTCTTGGATCTACCGTTATTGACTCAAACAGCTATTTTTTTTCAAAGATTCCATCAATTTAACCTTTATATTTATTCATTAAATAGACTCTTAACAGTCTTGAAAGCCACTCTATTCTCATATTTCAGCCTCCTTCAAGCCAACGGCAGATGACAAAGAATCGAATAACCTGCTTCAATAGAGACAAATGCATCTGCTCTTATTGATTTGCTGGGTGCCACCTACAGCTAGCTAGATTAAAGTGTGAAAAAAAGTGTTCTATACAATTCAAGAAATCAATACTGTATAAGGTAGAGAAAGTTTCATCTTGATCTGATAGTAAGGTACAATTCTGAAATAGATCGACGTTAAAAACACAATTGTATTGTTGTCATATGGGCATTATTCGTATAGACTTATATCCAAGTCGTAGTAATGGCAATGCACAGTGATTCCTTGAAATGTGGAGAGGGTACTTTAAAAAGAAGCAGTGATCTTCAAAAGGCTTAGACTGTCTTCATAAGATATCAGAGTTGTATTTATCACGTGAAGTGAGAATGCTGATAGCTCCATAATGGGTCTCACTAAACCGAATAAGTGCACAAGCACGTGAAGAACCTTGATTAGTTCATAGAGACTGAAAACGAGCGATATAAAAATGCTCAATGACTGAATTATAGTGTCTTTTATGGGTGTTAATGAAGGTGCGTAGATGAGAAGAACACGTTCATTATAGTGCAATGGGCTATTTCAAGCTTGTTAATGTATTCATGACCACTTAACAATCGATATCACATAATATAATACCCATGTACAATGTACAATAAACGTACAGACGTGAATACAGAATCAATACATATACTATAATGGCAATTGTAGGCTGTAAAGCCGCAAATCTGACTTCTACGCAGAAAAAAAAAATCGAAAAACATTTTTTTTTGTAACATGACGATATAGCGTGTACATCGTCAGAAAGGAAAAATTTGCCCCTACATCATATTGTTTTAATTCTGACTATTATTATTACTATTATTATTATCATTATTTTAATTTATTTTATTATTGTTATCATTGTTATCATCATTGTGTGTATATATACTTTGATATGTTTGACAACTTGTATTTGTTAGTTGAATCTCACTTTCATTTTGTTGCCCCCTCTTGGTACACCTTATTAGGGCTGACTGCTCGACCCCACTCCCCCTTGCTATTTCATCCTGACCTTTCTCCATCCCTCTGTTGTTCCTTATATTGTTTTATGTTGCCCCCTACATTCATCCCTTTCCTTCAAAGGTTGCCCCCGTGATCCTCAGGATCATTACTGATCCTTCTCCGTCTTTTGTCTGTTCACCCTCCTGCTCTAATCCGCCTCTCTTTACCTGTTGGGCTCCTTGCCCATGACCTCCCACACTCTCTTTGTTTTCTTTGTTCTGTGTACCCAGCCTGTCCCTGTCTGTTTTTGTTGTGTGAAGTGCTTTTCCTGCTTGTTTGTCATTTTGCCTCTGATGAAGATTCTGCTAGGATTGATCAGTGTTAATGGCCTCAAAATGTAGATCACGGATACGTAGATGGTGTTGCATTTATTGGCATGAGAAAACCTTTGATGCAGTGAACCACGAAATATTGTTACTAAAATTGAAGTAGCACAAATAGAAGTGTACGATAAGGTAGAAGTCAATTTGTATCTGTAAAAGGGAAAAGTCATCCATTAGAACAATACACCATGGAGTCCCACAGGGTTCAGTGTTAGCGCCATTACTTTTCTCCATATTTATTAGTGATTTACCCATGAGTATCCACAAAACCATGCTCTTGATGAAGTTTACACATGGCCCCCTCCCCCTCCCAAAACAAAAAAGCTGCTTCTGAATATTCATAAAACTAAAGTAATGTTAATTGGGTCTAGGCAAAAAGTCCAAATTTTAAACGTCAGCAGAATATATGTACAGATAAGATCAACTCCAGTTGAATGTGTTTCTCAGTATAAATGTCTCGGAATTATGATAGACGCTAATTTACAGGTTAACAAGCATGTTGAGTCGCCCTGCAGGTAAAGCAAAAATTAGGCTTTCTTAGAAGGCTCAAGGGAGCGTTCAAATTATCTCAGTCTATTAAACCAGTCTTATGTCCTCCCACATGCCTCACATTGTTGCAATGTATGGACCAACAGGTCACAACAAAATTATGAAATCATCAACAGGTTACACAGGCGAGCCGCTTACATTATAGCTGGCTCTTCATGGGAAACCCCATCCGAGCAAGTGCTCAGCTTTGGCCAACATTACAAACATTGTATTCAAAAGCAATGGCATGCATGACATTCAAATGCGATGCACCATCTTGCACCCTCTTTACTTGCAACTAAGTTTGTTATGCATGATGCAGTAGCCCAACGCGTTACACGCAACTCGCACCAGTGCAAACGTGAGATCCCGAGATATATAAAACGGAATTTTACAGATCACTTTGTATGCACAGCGGTATCTCACTTGAATAATTTGCCATTGGAGACACGATGTTAGGTTTGTTCAAAAGCATATTATGATAATGTGTGATTCTAGAGATACGATGTTCCCCCAACTTAGGTTCGTTCAAAAATACATAAATTATGATATGTGTGAGTCTAGAGACACGATGCTCCCTCAACTTAAGTTTGTTGAAATGGAGCTTATGATATGTGTGTTTTAATATCCAGATTTTTTTTTGAACTTAATGACTAATACCTATACACAGTTTTATCAGTTTTTCAATTAATTTGTGCAATATATACCGTTGGTTATCGTTTTTCCCCATTCATTTTGTTCATTTAGAAACGTTATAGTATTAACATGTTTTTGAAATCGTTCTATAAGCGTTATATGTTTGAGTTTTGATTGTATTGAAATGTATATCATATAAGATATATATATATATATATATATATATATATATATATATTCTTATTTCTTTGTTTGTTAGTAACTGTCATTCTGGAATGTTTCACATACTTGTATTGTGTTTTAAAGGGCCCCGATGAAAACCAGCCAATGCTGACTTGGGCCAACCTTTTTAAAGATGTGAAATGAATAAAAATAAAGGATGGTGAAAGTGTCCGATGACACTATGTCCTATGCCCCATGTTATCCTACGGCGTAGCATATTGCAAAAAGCTATACATTTGATATTGATCACTGTCTGACTTAAACTAGAATGATGTATATTCCTGCATGGTTTATGGACCATCTTCATAAGATAAAAACAATGCATAAAAAAGAATTCATTTGTGCATACAATGACGCCTATTGCCATTGTACAACCCAACACGGATTCAAACTCCATCAAACTATTTAAAATAATAAAAGGGTCGGTGTCGGCACCATATAAAATAATATTATACCCCGTCTTAACAGGCCAGAAAACGCAGGGTAGCCTCGGAGTAGATTCGGGTGAAGAATCTTCCCCTGAGAAGATTGTGCCTGTTAAGACGCAACACAGTGGACAGGCTACGCCAGTATATTGTTATGTAGACATGTACATGTATACTACTGATGGTTAAAGCGCAATAGCGCCAACTAGTGTTCATTGCAATACTGATCTGTGACTGGCACTCATTTACTGATGACAATCACGAATAAAACCACTGTTTATACGATCGATGATCATCCAGTATTTCTCTCCATAATTGCGTGGTGGCAGCGCTGGATCACTATCCACAGCCTAAGTGAAATCTTGCCCGCCTCTGAGAGGAGTTTTGCTGGAAATAAACAGCCAGGTCCACTGTAAACGTAAGTTTTTACAAGGACTTCTAGTTATCACGTACCTTTGTAGTTGGCCAGTAGTGTACAGTCCCACACATCTAAAATGGCGTGTGCTATGCCCAAGGTGCCCAAACAATGGTGCCTGGGCAAGATAGAGACTATCACCTCATTCGAAAGTTGGAGACAGAATCTCCTGTACACTCTAAACCTAGATCCCCACTTTGCACCGTTTCTCGGTGAGTCAGTGACATGGTCAAAAAAGACAAAGGCAAATCCAAATAGAGGTTTCCTTGATGACAATAGCTCTGTCCCCTCAGAATCTCGCAAGACGGCTCAACAAAAGGCTGTCATGCTTGATCTCATGCTTGGCCAGATTGCAAATTTCTGTCCTGTGATTGCCAGGAACTGCATAGTGCGCAATTCTACCTCACTCAATGACATTTGGTCAACAATTCGCCTTCACTATGGCTTTCAGTCAACAGGAGCTCATTTCATTGATTTTTCTGACATCAAGTTAGAAACCGATGAAAGACCCGAAGACCTGTATCAAAGGATACTTGCCTTCGTAGAGGATAACCTTCTGACCTCAGGTGGGGGAATCACTCACCACGGTGAGCCCATCAAGGAAGATGAGGAGCTTACGCCAACTATTGAAAACTTCATAGTGCTGCATTGGCTCCAGTTGTTACATCCTGATCTCCCACAAATAGTCAAGCAAAGATATGGTACAGATCTCCGGTCACGTACCCTTGCTTCTCTCAAGCCTGAGATTTCTCAAGCCCTTACCAGTCTCATCGAGTCAGTTGAATGTTCTAGAGCCATGCGTGCTGCTGCCTTTCCCCCGCGCAGTCGTAGTCAGTCTACTCCTAGGCGTCCCCAACCGCAATTTCAAAGTCGATCTCGCGCCAAGCCTGCTAAGTCCTGCCCCCTCTGCCTTCAGGCTGGTCGCCCTAGCAGTCACTTTCTCAGTGTGTGTTCCTATCTCCCTGACTCTGATAGGCAGTACATGGCTAAAGCCCGCCAAGTCGCAAAGATTTTTGACAATGATGAGATACTTGCCGATAGCATTGACCCCCAGGATTTTCAGGTTGATCCAGGTACCCACTATGGTGTAGATGGTGAGGAACCCTCCACTACACTCCGTGTGCAAGTGCGTCAGTCCCCTTACTTTGATGCCTTTTACAAGCATCATGCTGTCCGTATCGCTGTTGATAGTGGTGCTACAGGAAACATGCTGCGTGCCTCCACAGCATATGCCCTCGGTTGTACTGTGACTCCCACATCCCAGTCAGCTCGCCAAGCTGATGGCTCGTCCCCCTTGGAGGTTGTTGGTGAAACTCGTCTCACCTTTTCTCGTGATCGACATGTCTTCCATTTTGAGGGCTTAGTTGTGGAGAATCTCGATGTTGAGGTCCTCGCTGGGACTCCATTTATGGAGCGCAATGATGTAGCTCTTCGACCCGCTAAGCGCCAGATTACACTGGAAGATGGCACAGTGTATGTGTATGGTTCCACTGGAAAGTCCAAAGTTGGTCATGCTGTGCGACGTGCACACGTTCTCCGTGCTCCTGCAACAACCACAACTCTCTGGCCAGGGGAGTTCCTTGAGCTTGAGTTGCCTTCCCAGTTTGAGTCTGATGAGATCCTTGCTGTAGAGCCGCGCACAGACTCCCCTCCTACCTCCCCCTTGCAGGATTGCTTCCCGGTTCCCCAAGTGGTCCCCAGCATAGCCGGTAGGATCCGCATTCCCAATCTATCTGATGCTCCCTGCGTTATTCGCCGCCATTCCCATTTGTGCCAGGTCAACCCCATGGGCATGGAAGATACAGAGCAGTTGCAATCACCAATGTCTGATCAGCAGGCAAAATCTGCCCAGCCTCCTGGGAATCGATCCACAAGCCGATCTTTTGAGTCAGTGGCTGTTGATCCAGATGGGGTTCTCCCCTCTCAGACAAGGCGTGCCTTCCAGGCACTTCACTCTAGATATGATGGAGTGTTCACTTCATCATTCAAGGGCTATAATGGTGCGTCCGGGCCATTCCAGGCTGTTGTGAACATGGGCCCAGTGCAACCACCTCAGCGTAAGGGCAGACTCCCGTTGTATTCCCGTGACAAGCTTGTTGAGTTGCAGGAAAAGTTTGATGACCTCGAGAAACTTGGCATTTTTGCACGGCCTGAGGATATTGGCGTCACTGTCGAGTACGTCAACCCGTCTTTCCTGGTCAAGAAACCCAGTGGCGGTCACCGGTTGGTCACAGCTTTTGCTGATGTGGGTCGCTATTCCAAGCCCCAGCCTTCAGTCTTACCAGATGTTGATTCCACATTACGTAAGATTGGTCAGTGGAAATATCTTGTGGCATCCGACCTTGCCAGCGCTTTCTATCAAATACCTCTCTCCCAGGAGTCAATAAAATACTGTGGTGTGGCTACACCCTTCCGAGGTGTTCGTGTCTATACCCGTTGTGCAATGGGAATGCCAGGTTCTGAGACTGCCTTGGAGGAATTGATGTGTCGAGTACTTGGAGACTTGTTGGTTGAAGGTATCGTTGTCAAGTTGGCAGATGACTTGTACTGTGGTGCTGACACACCGCAAGCCCTGTTACAGAATTGGTCTCGGGTGCTACAGGCCCTTGCTGCCAATGGCCTCCACCTATCCCCGACCAAGACTACAGTATGTCCCAAGACTACCACTATCCTAGGGTGGATATGGTCGGAAGGAACCCTTCGTGCAAGTCCACACAGGATGTCAACATTGTCAACCTGCTCTCCTCCCACTACAGTGAAAGGTATGAGATCTTTCATTGGTGCGTACAAGATGCTTGCTCGTGTGCTCCCCAGTTGTGCTGCATACTTGAGCCCCCTTGATGATTCCATTGCTGGCTTCAAATCACAAGACCGTATCCACTGGACAGATGAGTTGCATGATGCCTTCACCAAGGCTCAGACTGCCATTCAGTCCTCACGAACCATCACACTCCCACGCCCCTCTGACCAGTTGTGGATTGTCACAGATGGGGCTGTCAAAAAACATGGCCTTGGTGCAACAATGTACGTGACACGAGATCAGAAGCCTCTTGTTGCTGGCTTCTTTAGCGCTAAGCTGCATGGTCGCCAGGTTACCTGGCTCCCCTGTGAGGTTGAGGCGCTGTCTATTGCCACCGCCACCAAACATTTCAGCCCGTATATCATTCAATCACGTCACCCTGTGTGTATCCTCTCTGACAGCAAACCATGTATTCAAGCATATGAAAAGCTGTGTCGTGGAGAGTTTTCAGCTAGTCCAAGGGTTTCCACATTCCTAACAACTGTGAGCCGATACCAGGTGTCTATTCGCCATCTGGCTGGCTCTGCAAATGTCCCTGCAGACTTTGCCAGTAGAAACGCTCCTCCCTGCCATGAGTCCAAGTGTCAAGTGTGCTCATTTATCACCCAGTTGGAGGGTGCGGCTGTTCATCGCAGTACCATAGAAGATGTTCTTTCTGGCCGTACACGCATTCCATTTACATCTCGCAACGCATGGGGGCGGATTCAGTCAGAGTGTCCAGACCTCCGCCACGCATGCTCACCTCAAGCAGGGTACCCGCCCGTCGAAGAAGCTGACGGATATTCGTGATGTGAAGCGCTATCTCCAAGTTGCTACTATAGCTGGGGATGGCCTTCTTGTCGTCCGGCAGGAACGTGCATTTCAGCCACGGCAAGAGCGTATTGTCATTCCCCGCAAGGTGCTTCCTGGCATCCTTACTGCTCTCCATCTCCAACTGAGCCACCCTACCCCACACCAGCTCAGACAGGTGGTTTCTCGCTATTTCTTTGCCTTGGACCTAGATGCAGCTATTCAACAAGTCACCCAGGGTTGCCATGGCTGTCTTTCTCTTCGGAATGTCCCTCATGCTGCAACACCCCAGACCACATGTGATCCGCCAAACGTAGTGGGTGTATCCTTCGGGGCAGATGTCATCAAACGCGCTCGACAGCTCATCTTTGTCCTCAGAGAGACCGTCACATCATATACTTCAAGTCTCCTTATACATGATGAACGCACTGAGACCCTGGGTGATGCTCTACTCCAGTTATGCCCACCTCTCCGGCCACTAGAGGGTCCTCTTGCTGTAGTGCGCACAGATTCAGCCCCAGGTTTTGCAGCCCTCCGAGATGATCAGGTCCTCCATAGGCAGGGGATTACGATAGAGCTAGGTCATACGAAAAATGTTAACAAGAATCCCGTCTCCGAAAAAGCTGTTCGTGAGCTAGAGGATGAGCTCCTTCGTGACGACCCCAATGGTGGCCCAGTTACCCCCCTTTCACTAGCCTTAGCTACGAACCGCCTCAACAGTCGACTCCGTGGTAACGGCCTCTCTGCTCGGGAATTGTGGACTCAACGTGATCAATTCACTAGTGAGCAAATTCCTGTGAATGACAAAGACGTCATCATAGCTCAGCACAACAGACGTCTTGCTAATCATGGTCCTAGCGTCAAGTCGAAGGCTCCCACACGTCCACCCCCCTTGCCAGACACTGACATTCAGGTTGGTGATCTCGTCTATCTTCAAACAGACCGATCCAAGACCCAGTCTCGACATCGCTACCTCGTTTGTACTGTTGAGAATGAGTGGTGCAATATCCGCAAGTTTATCGGCAACCAGCTACGTTCTACTTCATATCGTGTGCGACGTTCCGATTGTCTGAAAGTTCCTTCAGACTTTCCTCCTCTACCGTCACAGCAGTATCAGCCTCAGGAGTGTGATGACGAGAGTGCTCAGCCCCTCACCGTGACGACGGACCATTCCCATTCCATGCCAGATCCTCCTGATTTCTCGACAGCGTCTAATGACTGTATACCCCCTTTGAATTCCCCTGATGTCATGACGGTGCCCCCTGAACCCAGACCCCCCGAACCTCCTGATATCCCCCATGAGCTTTCCACTCCACACGATGAACCTGTATCTCTGTCAGCTCCGTCAGTGCCTTCTGGTACTCTAGCTATGCCCTCCCCTGATAGGCGATATCCTCAACGTAGCCACCGTATTCCATCTTATCTCGCTGATTATGTCCTTAAATAGATCTATGCTCTGTTGTTTCTCATGTTATAGAGTACATCTGTACATATTACCGTATTCTGCTATCTACTTTCAAAAGGTCAGTAATGCTGTTGTATGTTAGGCTCTCTGTACAGCAGCATGGTAATACATACCTTTTCTCATGTGTAGTTATGCATTTTAAGTTTTTTCTGTTGTTGTTGTAGATATTATACTGCATATAGATGTGACAACTTTGTTAATCCACCAATCTGTCTTGTCATTATATGCTGAGGCAAGACAAGAGCCTTCTGGCATGCTGGCCATAATTTTCATGTGATACATGCCCTCCTTCAATGTCATGGGCCTCAGTGTGGTATCTATAGTATCTGTTCTGTAGATAGTTTACATTTCATCACACATTAGCCATTGTGTTTATGAATGTTAAATGCTATATTGTAATTGTACGTACTTGTTCGTACTATGTCCACACCTCGTTCGTACTATGTCCACATACCTCAGCATATGTTCCGATATTTCCGATCGGTCAAGTTTATAGTCTGCGTCTACCAGCATCCCATGCCCTGTGTCAGTGATATCTAAAATTGTTTTGTGTAATTTTCAACCTTTTATTTAATTCTATCAGATGAGTACGCTGCTGTGTTACTGGATGGTTTTGGTTATTGTCTTCCCAACGTGCCTAGTATATATGTAAGTTTTTCGTTACCTTACTGTTTGAGACAGGAAAGATGCAGTAAGCAGTAGGGTTACTGCAAGGTTTTGGATATTGTTTGTTAACATGTAGAATGTATATGTTTTTAGATTCATGATACGAAAGGAAAGTTTATAAGTTAGGTTTCGGTTTATATGTGTAGTGACAACATAAGTTGCTCGTAGTTTTGGGAGAGGATGTGGTACAAGGCTGTACAGTTCTAGCTGTTCCTTTTGGTCTGGAGTAGGCTCAAACAGATCATTATGTCTGTAGGTGAAAGTGTTACATCGTAAAACGATTTAGTTGTGTTCGTCAGGCAGTTTTTATTTAAGTTTGTTAGGATGTTTGAGTGTACAAGTGGTCATACCTTGCTGGATTCGTTTTGAAGTTTTCAACGAAGTTGAATTGTTTTATTTATTATTTTGATCGACAGAAAGAAAGAAGTGATTACGCCAGTATATTGTTATGTAGACATGTACATGTATACTACTGATGGTTAAAGCGCAATAGCGCCAACTAGTGTTCATTGCAATACTGATCTGTGACTGGCACTACTGATGACAATCACGAATAAAACCACTATACGATCGATGATCATCTAGTATTTCTCTCCATAATTGCGCTAGGTGATTTGATAATCAATTCTAACTGTCTATAGATATCCTCCGTGTTTAGATGGGCAACCTATACTAAAGTGTATTATATGCAATTAATGTCAGTCAGTGTCAGTGTGTAAATGAAAACATGAACTAATCAACACAAGCAATTAATAATACATACATATCACACGTATGTTTACAGTAAGGATAAAGGTCACTTTTGCGAACGACCATAATTGCCATACACGCAATTTCCGCCTATCTAATTCACACTGCCTTGAATACATCATTGTTATCATTTCCCGCGTCAAATAATTTTCTATGTAAGCCTGCTGAATATCTTTCCCTGGGCTGCCATACATAGCCGATCACTTATCGTCAACCTACATGGCTTCACAACACGGAATCTTACCATTTCAATGAGTAAACTGGTTAACCTACATTTATCTACGTTCATGCTCTGCCCGCAATTAACCTATTTCTCAATTCTGAATTTACTCTTTCGGTGAATTAACCTACATTTTCTCTACGTTCATGCACTGCCCTGAAATAACCTACCACGTCTGTATTTTACCTTTATTGTGTGTTAACCTACATTTCTTTAACTGCCCTGCAGGTTGCTGTGTGGTTATCTTTTTCAAAAAAATTCATAACCCCACCATAGACTGCAGGTAGAAAACTGGGATTTTCATGTGGAATGAGATTCTTCTCGAGCTCCAGCATAAGGAACTTTTGCTTTTTTTTTTTCAATTGAAATTTAAAGATCTTGTACACAGCTGTGATAGAATAGTAAACAATATTTTTGATGAAAAAAAAAAACAATTCGGAGAAATGCTAATAGATAGCTCATATTTATCCTATTGGATTGTGCTTCATTGTGCTACCTCATTTGCCATAACAAGATGGCTGAATTGAATATTTGAAATCAACATTATTATGATTAGACTGACTTGATACAGGATGATAAATGACAAAAATACCAAAATGCTATTAAAATCAATTTAAGTCATTGATATTCATGCTTATTTAAAGTGTAATAACTTCAAGAACAAGCAAGATAGAGATTAACAGGTTGGACACAGAATACACAGGTGGGATACCAAAGGATAATGTACGTATAATTGTTTGAAATCACGTTTGAGTTTGCAGCTAACAGTGTTTTAAGGTTTAACAGATTTGTTACACACTGAATCCCCCTCATACAAAACACACACACAAACAAACATACACCATGTACACGTGCCGCCTATTATGCCTGCTGTAACCATAGCTACGAGTCGTGTATTTGGACCTTCAAAACGCAATTTGAGACTTTTATCCACTTTCACCTTTTTTTTTTGGGGGGGGGGGGGCAAAATATTCAATGCTCAATCCTTCACATGAGACAAGTGCAGTCTTTTCCAAAACGATATGGGAAAGTAACTTTGTACTAAACTGCAAAAAGCAGTATCATAAGTCAACTCTGGGGTTCCCCGTGAAAGGAAAAACGCAGTAGGGTCTTCTATATCTACCATACAAGCTGGTTAGTTAACCCCCTATATAACTTTTTTTTTATTATATGATACATCACAGTCATATTTGGCACATGGATAGAGCAACTCATACTCTACATGACCCAACATTTGAAATTTCTCAACGTCACCTATTGAGGGCACTATTTACAAAAATATAGAGAAATACATAGGAAATATGCTAAAATCATATTTTTTCTTTATATTTCTTTATCTCCAGTATATATCCTTTTATGTGGTATCAATCAATTTCATATTTTCCACAAGGGGAGAGCAAGTCAACCATCACTATTTGTTATGGTTGAAATTTCTCAAGGTCAGCATAATATGGGGGTGCTATTCATTACAATATATAGAAATACACTTGTATATCAAAACTCTGATGTATTGCTTGGGATAGGTACATATATTGGTATCACATTTAATATTTCCATGATATTGGAAATTTGGGCTTGCAGATTGATTACATGATCAACAAATGATATTACAGCAGTGGCGTATCTAGGGGAAACGGCGCCCGGGGCAAGCGCGAAAATTGCGCCCCTAATTTCTGAAAAAGTGTTCAACCCCAACCCCATCCCGGTAGGGACTTTAAACAAAGTCTACATGATATGCTTTTTTCAAGCACTTAAAAGGGGTCTTTTGAGGGTGATTTAAATGTAGCGAATTTTGATAAATTTTGGCGAGCGAGCGCAGCGAGCGAGCCGAAAAATTTTTATATTTCAGCTTACAAAACATGGAATTCTAGCCATTATTTGCTTATCAAATCTTACAATTCTAATCAAGATACAGTGACGGCCTTATAGATAACGATTTATACCAACAAACTGAGGGCTTTAAAAAAATACTCTAAATTAGTGCGCGCGAGTGAGCCGAAATTTGTATATTTCTGCGTCATCATCACGTTTTGTTCTTATCTCTCTTTTATATATATATATATATATATATATATATATATATATATATATATAAATTTTGGCGAGCGAGCGCAGCTAGCGAGCCGAAAATTTTTGTATTTTAGCTTACAAAACATGGAATTCTTGTCATTTTTTGCTTATTAAATCTTACAATTCTAAACAAGATATAGTGACGGCCTTACAGATAACAATTTATACCAACAAACTGAGGACTTAAAAAAAATACTCTAAATTAGTGCGCGCGAGTGAGCCGAAGTTTGTATATTTCTGCGTCATCATCACGTTTTGTTCTTATCTCTCTTTTTTTTATTATAATATATATAGATTTTGGCGAGCGAGCGCAGCGAGCGAGCCGAAAATTTTTGTATTTCAGCTTACAAAACATGGAATTTTTGTCATTTTTTGCTTATTAAATCTTACAATTCTAATCAAGATATAGTGACGATCTTATAGATAACGATTTATACCAACAAACTGAAGCCGAAATTTGTATATTTCCGCGTCATCATTACGTTTCTTTCTTATCTTTTTTTGATTGTTTTTTGCGCCCCCCCCCCCGTATGTTTGAAACCGTTGGCGTCCTCTTTTGATCCAATCGGCGATCGCCTTCAGAACGAAAGAAATTGCAGCCGCTGCTCAGTGAAATATTTTGCCTCCTAAATACTAAATGACATGTGTGAACACAATAGACATTGTCATTTTGTCCGCGTCGTCGCGTTTTGTTCTTATCTTCTTCTTCCTCTTTTTGATAAATTTTGGCGAGTGAGCGCAGCGAGCGAGCCGAAAATTTTTATACTTCAGCTTACTAAACATGGAACTCTTGTCATTTTTTGCTTATTGAATCTTACAATTCTAATCAAGATATAGTGACGGCCTTATAGATAACGATTTATACCACCAAACTGAGGACTTGAAAAAATACTCTAAATTAGTACGAGCGAGTGAGCGGAAATTTGTATATTTCCGCGTCATCATTGCGTTTTGTTCTTATCTTGTTTGATTTGGGTTTTTTTTGCGCCCCCCCCCCCCGTATGTTCGAAACCGTTGGCGCCTTTTGATCAAATTGGCGATCGCTTCAGAACGAAAGAAATTGCAGCCGCTGCTCAGTGAAACGTTTTGCCTGCTAAATATTAAATGACATGTGTGAACACAATAGACATTGTCATTTTGTCCGCGTCATCATCAAGTTTTGTTCTTACCTTCTTTTTTATATATATTTGACGAGCGAGCGCAGCGAGCGCGCCGAAAATTTTTGTATTTCAGCTTACGGAACATGGAATTCTTGTGTGAACACAGTAAACATTGTCATTTTGTCCGCGTCGTCATGTTTTGTTTTTATCTTGTTTGATTTGGTTTTCTGCCCCCCCCCCCCCCATCATTCTCCCCCCCCCCCCCCCTTCCGGGCGAGTTTTTTTTTTTTTTTCTTCTTCTTCTTCTTCGTTTTTTTTTCTTCTTTTCTTCTCTTTTTTTCGTTTTTTGCGCCCCCAAGGAGTGGCGCCCGGGGCACGTGCCCCCCTTGCCCCCCCTACATACGCCACTGCATACAGGCAAAGCTTGTGTAAAAATAACACAAAATAAACGGATAGTCTTTGGAAAATGCTGTATTTTTTATCATTTCTATCATATCTATTGTTTGATGCCTACGTCAAAAGAAAATAAAGGAAATAATAAGAAAACCATTTCAGGGTAATTCACAACCATAAATACTTCACATTTTGGTTCTTCAGGAAATTACAGCCAAGAAAACCCACATTTCATCCATTATTATATTGTTGATTGAAATTAGAACAGAAAAACATGCAAAATCTGACGAACATGGTTGTCAGTTTACGGTTGCCATGGCAACGAGCAATATCAAACATAGCTAAATTATATACTAAAATGTTTGCAATAAGATTTTAGGAAAAGTCACCAAATTTGGTTGAAATCGGGTAAAGGGTGTAGGAGTGGCAAACGAAAATACGGTAGGAGGGCACAATGTGCCCCCCTTGGGCTTTATAGGGTTAATCGACACAGTAAAGTAAGTGTTCAAGTTTGTCTAAAAGGACAGAATTCACCGTATACGTAGACTGTTGTTCCAAGTTGATTTGCATATTGAGCCATTCAGAATAGAAAAAAAAATACATACAGCCGATGAGCCTATTAAGATAGTACAAATGTATACTGAAATGAAATTGTCTGAATTTACAGATTAAGAATTACTTATGCAATGGCAAGCAGAGTGCAATTCATTGCTGTTACGACTTAGAATCGCCCGTTGTAATGGGTGCAAATTATTTTGAGTAAAATAATACACATTTCACACACAAAAAAGGTATCATTGTTACAAAGAAGCTGAATTCATAGACATAACTATACCGGTTCAAATGAAATGAAAATCATATAGTTATTCAAATTCATAGGAATAGATGACTCTTTATTACATGTTTTATTTTTATTATTATTGTCATAATTATTGTGATTATTTATTCATTTATTCATTTGTTTTCTTTTTTTTTAATCAGACATCTCAGGTTTTGGTATACATTTTCTAATCAGTCTTGCTTTGAGTATTGCTGACTGGTTGGCTATATATAGATGTCTTATATCTGTAGATCAAATTTTGTGAAATTTCGTAATAAATAAGTGTCACTTTTTTTTCGGACGGTGTCATTTTTTGGTGCCTGTATCCTTTTGGCTTCAACTTACTTAATATGGTTAGGGTTAGGGTTTAGGTTAGAGAGTTAGGGCCCAATGTTGAAACTAATCTTACTAGTTAACCCCTTCGATACTGAACACCATAGACTTTAAAAATAGGCCACCAGGTTCCCGCATAGAACGGGTTAAGAACAGATATTGACATACTCTGGATATTCTCTGTTCCATTATTTGAGTGCTCTTCCTCCTTTGTTTGAAAGTATCTGTTAATTAAAGATGTCTTCAGAGACATTTCATAAATGCTGCATGTTTCTATTAAATTTGGTCCTCAATATTGTTCTTTAATCTAGGTAAAAAGTCAGTGAAACAATTGCATATGTGGGTTGTGTTATTCCAACACAGCCTGCGGGAAACGGTACCACATGCTGCTTTAATACATAATCACATTATATCAATATCGTAAATATAAACACACAACACGTAGGGAATACTTTTTTTTTTCATTTTCATTTCACACATGCATGTTTTTTTTTATTTTCATTTCCAATCAAACACAGGTATACACTTTGACATGATTACATATATCGGAACATAATAATACATATTGGTTCTTAAAAGAACTTCATGGAAATGAAAATTGAGGGGCTGCTAAAAAGCGAACTTGTAGATTGCAGTCCCCTCACTTACGTTACATTACTTCAATACATTAATTATATATGACTTTATAACACAATACATTAATTATACATGACTTTATAACACAATACAACGATACATGTACCGTACAAGCTAATAATTGAAAGTATACAGTTTCCATTTTAATAATCGAATCGGATGGTTACATGAAGAATATGCTTTCACATGTATACACATACACATACACAAACACAAACACAAATATGCTGCTCTCAACAAACATTTTTATTTTTTTTTTCAAAGATGAACATAAAGAAGATGTTGAAGTATTTGCAGTCTATTCAAATGACATAGTCGTATACGCCTTGTTTCATCCGAGAATCATATGAGCCACAAGCATTATGTATACAGTTATATGTAAACGCAATTTCTCTCAACTTTTCGAATAGTCCTATTCTTTCTTAAACATTACACTCATGTGCAAGGGTGTCATCTTCAACTAAGCAAATATCGTCTGCATCTGACACAAACGCATGTATCCACATTATACAACACATGTATTTACAGCCTTTAGCATATTTCATACATTCTTACGATTTGAAGTTCTTCAAACACTAAGTGTTTCTCTATCATGTCTATGCCCTTACGTGTAGACCCTAACTTGATCCATTACCATGTTACCATTTCGGAATTGAACTTTACACCTCACATGTTTAATCGGAACCTAATGGCTACATAAGCTATTACACCGATGTGTTTGTATCTTGTGTATGTATAAAAAATAGCAAGAGATACCACATATATTTTTGGTAAGTCTGCGAAATACACTGACTGTATATTCCAGGTGAACTATGCTGTAAAATTTGAACATTTCAAAATCGAAAGGAGAATTAGCAGTTGTTCATCCCCAACAGCGTTTTATTTCTATTTTTACAAAGCAAACACATCACATTAATTTGAGTAAAAAATGGGGAGAGATACGCAAACTAAAACAACAACAAATGTAAAAGTGAACATCACTTTTCTTAATTCCGTCAGCTGAATTCAGTATCAGTCCGTACTAATTCATGTAATCCACAAGTCTTTCAAATCTGTTTCTGGTATGTCACTTCTATCAATGTATTTCTCTCACATTTCAACTCACTACAAAAAAAAAAGACTTTTCATGCTTATGATATAACTTCCTTCTTGTCTTTAAAGAGAGGGGAAGTTTAATCACAAACCATATGTCCTCAGGAAAGCAATATGAGGTAGGAAATAGATATTGGCCTGCAGTCGATATTTCACGTATTTACATATACTCAGCAAACATGAAAAAGTGATACAACACAGTGAAGGCGTATTTCGAGTTTGCCTTTGACTGATATATCTTAGTAGTCAATGCACTAAATACTGGTATTGAACGTTTTCAGTTTTGACCCATACTTGATGCAGTACATGAATTTCATGTAGATAAACAAGCTATTCGAGTTATCCTAGGCACAGCATGTTTACAATATATAAGTATCATAATGTGGAATTCACCTGGCTATAATTAGACTGTATTTGCCAGCTTCGTGAGTATTTTCACCCAATCTGCAACTCACAATTCATAAATTTCGTTCACATGCAGTTAACATATGCTTCACCATGTGAAATACATTATTTGGTAAGTGTTTCGTGGAACTTGACAGAGCACGAAATATCTTGATCATAATACAACATTGTCTTCTACTTCATATTCATATTCAGTCGTATCTGTACAAGAAAACAAAATACGCGAAGAGTCATCATTATAGAACAAAAATGAACTATTACCTTCAAACAATGTCATAGACTGTTCTGCACAACGACAGAACATTGTAAACTGATTTCCAATGTCATCACAATGTATGAGATACACTGAGTACCTGATAAACAACCTGAAGAGAGTGAGTTTTAAGTAGTGAAATAAGTAACATCAATGAACGAAGGCAAACATTATCCGCATTCATTCACACAATTGACACACATAGCAGTACTTGTTGTAGACACACGATGTATCATACTGGATTCTTTCTTCTTACATATGACAATATAATAGTATTTAGATAAGCATTTCTGTACAAATAAAGTTACAGATTTGGAAGTGTTTAAAATTGCAGTGATTCCAATTTTACAAAGTGACATCTATAACTTCAAATATCTGTAATCCTTGCGTATGTAAACTGTCGAACATATCAAGCATATAACTACTCATAACGCATTGTCGACACATCGGAGCACGGCTGGAAGAATCAACATCAAGTGGCTGCGATGCATGTGAAACTGAGTATTCATCAATATATCCCATGAAAACACTAATAAAAAAGATAACTAGAGCTTCTTACAGCCTGAAAAATAATCATGTAAATAAGCTGCCAAGTGAATTTTAAGCATTACGCAAATGACGTTAAAACATCCAATGTGTTCCGTCTGAAACTTACTGTAAATCCAGATACCATCGTATATCCCCTATCTGTATAACATATCATATGGGATATAATTATGATGAGACAATGTCTCGTCTAAACAGCTAAATGATTCAGGAATCCTGTAATGAACTTTATCACATCAAATATGAAGTATTATTATGGATATAAACCCTCATAGTATTGCAAAGTGTACATCCACATGTTGCAAAATGGTTTCACACACTTTATTAATGCTCTGTAAAAAGCACCAACTTGATTTATTGCCATGTTACCATTCTGTCAATATAAACTTTATTATCTACACAAACTTGTAAACTATTGATACATATCACAGGCTTTGTGTACGGGTGTGTCTGTTTCTTGGCTATAATATACAACAAAATCTACAACACACATTTTTGCTAAGTGCACAAAGTGGTATTGTTTGTACATTCAAAGAGCACTTATAGAAGCTTGCCTGGTTCGTTCTCCTTATACAAGTAATTTTATTTCCTTCACGACAGAGCAAACAGCTCACATCAAACTTCATTAAAAAACCCCGAGAATAGCGTATATAAACTGAAAAGAAAAGACAACATTTCTTCTCTGATTTCGTCCAGTTACAGTAAGTATCCGTCATTACCAGTCCACAGGCCTTTCAAAATTACATTTTCTTACACTTTCTATGCTGTTACTTTTAACAAGACTTTACTTCCGTCAACTCAATATAAAACAACACAATTCGTTCTGATAATTGATTATAAACAAAAGTAGATGCGTAAAAACGATGCGTAAAAACTCAAGATGCGTAAAAGCTCAAGATAGATTTGCACATCATTTGCATACATACAGTGTATGATACTTAACATTTTCAGCACGACGAAGATTTCCAAGAGGACTGGCATACATGGTGAAGAATAGGGGCCCAATTACAGATCCCTGTGGAATACCAACTACTGAAGGACACTTGACCTTAGACAAGTGACCAGACACGCAGACACGACTCCTTCGATTCATGAGGTTAGGGTTAGGGTTAGGGTTAGGGTTA